>NC_134368.1:8607500-8805000 GCF_035582795.1 Mycteria americana
ATCCCCTACAAAATCCAAGCAAAAACCTGCTTTGTACTGAAGGGGAATGGGTGCAGGAAGGGATTTAATATCACAGAGATCACACATACACACACTGATTATTTCAGCATTTACTAATATTACAATCATTTCATATTCATGTATAAAGACACAGAAGCACAACAACACATGAAGGAGAAGGTATTTATGTAGAACATGGCTTCACCAAGGGCAAATCACACTTGACCAACTGAAATGCCCTCTTTGTGACAAAAGACTGAGGTTTGGACAAAGCACCACATCTCACAGTGGTCTCATGTGGTAGGTGAGGAAGCACAAGCTGAGTAAAGGTGTTACATGAGTTGCAAACTGGCTGCACTACTAAGCCCAAAGAGATGACATCAGTGGCTTGGCTGGTGGCATGTAATAAGCCAAGCAACCCCAGGAGTTATTACTGTTTGATAGCTTTATCAGTAAACTGGAGGAAGAGACAGAATGGATCAAATACGGTGACAATATCAAGCTTGGAAAGGGGGAGATTGATATGCCACATGGTAGAGCTTCAAACGCAAAGCAACCCTGATAAACTAGAGGACTGGGCCCAAAGAAGGGTACCCATAAGAAGTAGAAAATTGCTTACCTGGGTCAGAGTGACCCCACACATCAGTACAGACTTGGAACAGACTGCAGCCCTGCTGAAAAGATCCTGAGGATTACTGCTGTGGGTGCAAGATGAATGTGAGCCAGCTTGGGGAACAACAACTATCACGGAGCCAAACTCTTCACAGCAGCAGAGAGAAGAACAGGGGCCAAAAGAAAAGTTGCAGCTTGGGAGGTTCAAACTGGCCTCAGACTTTTTTCCCAGGGGGTAGGCTGTGCAGCAGTGGAATAGGTCGCCCAGAGAGATGGTAGAAGCTGTACCCTGGAGGTCTCCAAAACGAGGTAGACAAAGCCAGAGCTGGCATGAACTCGTGCTGTCAACAGCTCCACTTTGATGGGGAGGTTGGATGGGATATGCTACAGAGGCCCCTTACACACCACAGGTTTCTGATTCTAATCTGCAAGAACCATTTGCAGGAATTCTTCCATATCTTAAGACGACATTTTCCTTCAGCAAGGTTCTCTATATTAGCCAAGAGAAGTCTATTTTCACATCAAATTTATCTACTGTAAGAAGAGATTTTCTCATGCAAGTACAATCAACTGTTGCTAAAACTAGATTTATTAACTGTTTCAAGTACTGTTACGGAGAAAAATGCCTCCAGATTTCAGCTGTTAAGTAACTAGTACAGTAACATCTCCCTAAATCTAAAGCAATATTGCTGTTGGGTGGAAGGAATGTCTGTGATAGTTGCTACATCCAAGCAAAAGAAGGAACTGCAATTTTGCCTCCATATCCTCATCCTCCCCCAAAGCTTCCATCTGTAAGAAATGTTCAGCATTAACTGAAAGGCTGGCCTTAGATTAATTGATTTATTGGCTTGTGGCACAGCAAAATATCTCAGTCTCTTGAGGAAAAACCTTGGCTGCAGGGTTTTTCTTTTGTTTTCAGCTGATCATTAGTATGTATGTGTGTGGTAGGAAAGACAAAATTAAGTCTTGGTCACAGTAGACATCATCAACATCACGTTTATGACTTATGCATGTAACATTGGAGCCAATTTTAGATTCAGGCCTCTCCAGGTGCCCGCATTCAAGCTAGGTCTAAATACTGCTGATTCAAAGGTTTGTAATTCATATGTAACTAAAATTCTAGTCCAGGCCGTTACTAACAGACACTTCCATTATTTCATTGTGTGGGTTTTTCTCTGACCTAAAAATACAGACCTTCCCTTCTTATTGCCTCCAGCATGCTACTGTAAAGTTTACTTGACTTACCTTTCGAATATCATCCCTTTTCCTGCCTGCCACCGCTTCTCTGTTACATTGAACAGAAACTATTAGACTGCACTTTGAAAACTTCTGTAGTACACCCCAATGACAGCTACTGCCTCTCACTCAATAAAGAGGAATTAACTTACACTTTCCCAAAGCCAGACTCCATCAACACACTTGTGGCATTTTCAAACAAGCATCTCTGAGCTTTCTGCTTTGAGATGTCTCCCTCACACTTGGGAAAAGCTCCCATATAAATATCAACAGATTCACTTAGCTATGGTCGTTCATAACCTTGTACCAACCCAAAAAATCTACCTCAACGCCTGAGTGGCTAGTAGGCACCCTCAGAGACCAACTATAAAACCAGATGCTCCATAAGGAAAAAGGCAGAGAAAGATTCAGCACCATCCACATTTTATATACAGCATCCCAAAATACTTCACTTTAGCTGAAGGATTAAAAACCACATCTCCCACATACCAAAAGTGTTGTGGGCAAAGCAAGTCTAGAATAGGGTATCTTCCACCCATCTGGTTACAGCTGAGGTGTGGCACAGGTAAGAATTCAAAGCTGAAAGGGGTGAGAGAGAAAGTATAAGAGACTATTCTGTAAGAAAAATGACACCCAGCTGAGACAGAGACCTCAGGTTTGGTTCTCTGCTTTTGAAATCATTTCAACATTTTGTAAAAAGCACTCAGGATATTCAAAAATAAGCAAATTTGTCAGTTCAGCTTCCAAAGCAGGTTATTCAAGATGATTATACTGTTAAAGGTAAGGAGGCAGTGTTCATTTTCCTACTTCACGGCATACAGACAATTACCGCAAAGCCAGCATTCCTACTGCCTCATTCTCAGGCTACAGAAATATTTCTCATAAAAGTATCCCACTAAACCAGTAAACAAATACATGTTGGCACCTGCTAGAAATGGGAAACAACTGTTCACAACACACTGTAGAAAGAGTAGCACAAATCTCTATTTGTGCCATGTACAGTAGCTGTAAACTACTTGTCTAACTTGGCAAAGGGAATATTAGAGAAACTTTACAAGTCTTTGCACTTGTTTATGATGAGACATTAATTTATATCATTCCTGATTAGATCCATGCAAATACTTCTGATCTATAAATAAGACTCCCAGTTGAAGTGCATGAAGCCAATTCAAAACAAGACATTCTTTTTCTGGAATGTGAGCAGCTGTGCAGAAAATAATTGGGATCGCTAGTCAAGGACTGCTACTTCAAAATACTCCCCATGTAAACATGTTTTTTGTTATTCTACTCTACTATTCTCTATTGTACTTCTATTTACAGTATGATATTATAACTCCTTGATAACATTAGAGAAGAGTTAAAGGTACAAAACCTTGTTTCTCTCAGCAGGGGAGCCACACCAGTGTCCCATCCTCCCCCAAATGATCTGTCTGTTATCAAAGCAAGGATCAGAGCACAAAGCAATACAGTTTCATCCCACAGAACACTATTATAGAATAATCATCATACAACTATAAAGAGCTTGAAAAAGCAAACTTTTAAATGTGCCCAATAGTGACCCTTGAAGCACTTCTTGCTATTTTCTCTCTCAGCAAATCTTCTAATGTACTTTATACCTAGCTTATAATCTCACTTTAATTTTCATTCCATTCCTGAAACTCTGCCATCTGTTGTGCCTGAATTGCTGGATCAGTCTCTCTGTTCTGCTATCCAAAAAAAAAGTTTCTGACTTTGTACAAGTCTCAGACATGAATTACAGTTTCTCCAGTGAATCAGGTAGAAATTTAACTTCTCAGCATGATCACACATACTCCTAGTGTCCAGATATCTGGGCTCTGAAAACACAGATTTGTCTTCAGAAGATTTTCAAAAAATCAGCATTGAGAATCAGCATTTGTTTCCTCTGGCTGTAATCCTCTCTTTATTACTATGCCTCTTGGTAGTCTCCAGTTACAGTAGTTACACACTACAGAAAGTCAAGAGCTCAAATTAATTTTTTTTTTTTTTATACTTCAAAGCAGCAGCTGGATTGGTAACTTCCTGAAAACTTCTTGTCCAGAGAACATACAGACAGAAGTTGGCAAAACGTCTGGTAAGCAGCAATAGCTCTGAATATCTCTGCCTTTCAAATTACTGGAAATGCAAGGCATGAAGCTTGCACACCAGACTGGTCATGAGATGAACACATCCCAAGCAGTTGTTACAGCCATAAGCTTTCCTCAGCGCAAGTAATCCCAGAACAGAAAAGAGGGAGAAGCAGCGGGTTGGTTTAAGACCATCAGAATCCAAAATCACAGTGAGGGAAGAGGAGGCAGGGGCTAAAGAACAAAAGTGAGCACAAAAGTTGAGTGTGGTTTTACTCTCTCTCCTACTTAGTTTCACAATTTTGTCATCAAGAACAAAATCCTGCAACAACTTCTTAAACCAATTTCTATAAGCAATCAAGAGATAGCTCCCTGGTAATGAAAATTCTATTTGAAATCTCTTTACCCCTGCTTATAACATAATTTTTTAGTTATTTTAATTCTAGTTTTAGATTGTTTAGTTTTTTGAAAACTCTCATATTTAGCACCTATGTATTAAGGAGGTAAGTGATTAAGGTGATTAAAGAATCAATAATATTCAACCAAAGAACCAGGAATAATTTGCATAGCTTATATTAAAATGCACGTTAAAGTTATTGACTAGTAAAAATAACATGGTTAGTACATGTATGCCAAATTCTGTTTTTAAGGCTTGTTCTTAGTGTGTCTTTTCAATTATGTTTTATTGGACAGAAAACTTACTTGACACAATTAAATCAGATTAAATGAACATGATTAAGGGTCCAAATCAGGCATGCCAAAGTTAGGAAACACTAAAATTAGAAAGCAGCATGCTCTGCATTTTTCTAAACACGAAGAAACATTATGAGAGAGATCCTGCCTTATTCAGCAAGAATTTGTTTATTGTACGCTATTCAAATCGCACTCTGAAGAAAGAAATTCCTAATGTGCTTTTCTTTGGCACTTTCCACTGTAATACCTGAATACTCATACATTCATTTATTTTCATAAAATGTCTTTGGTGAAGGAGAGGTATTTTACAATCTGCAAAATAACGAAACTAAGGCACAAGAAGGTTAAGACCAAAGGTATTAAATTACTTCAAATAGCCAATATGAGACTCCTAGACCTGATTTCTCAAAGGACATGATACTGAGCAGCGATTCGTATATTCAAATATGCAAGACCTGTGTTAAAGTACACTATACCATTGCAAAGGTATGGTCAGTCAGCTAATAAGTCAACCTGATAGCTTGCTGCTGCTAAAGAAGGTAACCTTCATTCCCCTCCCTTCCATTCTTCCAGACAAGAGATTTCACTCTTCATTTGTACAGCTTGGTATTTGACTATTCAGCAAATCAATATATCCCAAAGAACAAAAATAAAACTAAGATAACCACAAAAACTTACTAGCTTCTGCTGACTTAGTGAGCTAAACTAGTTTGTCAAGCAGTCTGGCAAGCAGAAGATTTGATGCAAAGGAAGAAAAGTGATACAGCTACAGGACAGTGAATGGGATTTCCCCTCTTGGAGGCAATCATCTGTTGGATCAGGTCACACATCGCACCCAGCTGAGTGACTGGCTTCTTCACAAATCAGACTGCCATGGCTCAAGGACAGACTGCCAAAACTGGCAACTATCCCAGGAAAGACTAGGAGTCACAAATCTTTCTAGCATTGCATCAGGAAATGAGATGGATTTTTCTTCCTTTTCCCCAGGAAACAGATTTTCTGATTTTAATTCTAATACTCACCATTACTGCATTCCTAGGGAACAGAGCTATCCACAAGAACCACCTACCTCTTGGAAAACTGTACACATTCCAGTTTTTGCAATACAAGGTAAAAGAGCTAATAAGCAGTAACTTCCTTTACCATAGTTTTGCACTGACCCTTCTACATATCTGACTGCTGGAGTTCCACAAACAGGCTGCACAGAAATCAAGCACAAACAAGAAGTGACACCTCCTGCACACTGAATAAGACCGAAATCCTGTTGACAACAGAATATATAGATAAATAATAAAAGATGTCATCATAGTGAATGTCAGATCCAATTTATTTTATCAGAATTCTATCATTTACCAAGTTCTGAGGGGTTTAGATTCGAAACTTCATAATTTATTTTAATATGTACTATGCATTTGCCAAGCCCCCCAGCACCCTTTTTTAAAATGAAGGAATAAAAATTCTGCCACATGGAATATTACTGATAGTCAAAAGTTTCATATATGCCACAGTAGCTATGCCACATGGACAGTGACAACTTCGGACAAAACAAACAGATATAAATTGTCTCTGGGCAACAAGACCAGGCCTTAGGGCTTCACTCCATAAATACTCCCAGCTATGCTGATGCAACTGTTTGCAGGAATGCATGGTGGAACACAACACTGAAACACAACAACAGAAAAACCACCCCAAAAACACAACCATCTTTTAAGCACAGGTTACTTCATTTGTAGACTTTATACAGCCAAAAGGAATTAGACTTCAGTGGAGGACAAAAGAGGAAGGAAAATCAAATTGTACTTTTACATATGAAACATCAGAATGGTATTTCATTAGTCCTTCCACTGTATATTTCTTTTCCCCGGTCTCGATTCAAGATGTAACCTTCTCATTGGGAATGGGAACAGTCAAGTAACTGAAAGATTCAATAGCCCAAACATTACTGTTATTTTCAACTTCTTTGTTCTTATTTTGACAGCAATGTTATTTTAAAAGACTACAGGTTTATAGTCAGAACCTCTTCACTGGGTTTTTGAGGTTTGTATTTGCATGCAGTGCTTTTTCTGGTTTTGATCAAAATACTTGTGCTTGAGGCAAATTCCAATAAACTAATAACCAGATACAATTCCAAAAGCAATCACCCCAAATTTCTGACAAGCATTGGGAAGTCTGAACAACTCTCCTCCTTTTTCAATCATTCCTCAGCTGCAGACACACTTCATTCTCCTTACTCCCTTCTGAGATGGAGAAATACTTTCTCCATGGAATTCTTGAAAATATTCTTGAGAAATTTCTAATTCCACATACATTTTCATTTTAATGCCAATTTAAGTTACCTTTTTTTTAATTTTTGCTTTTATTTTTTTTATTTGCAACATCCCACACTAGTATAAAATTAACACTTGGCTAATATGTTTATGATGGATTCGTTAGTCACAAACTGCTTGTTCCAACAATATTATAGGTGACATTAATGACCAAGTTGCAAAATTTCTTTTTAAATCAAATTAAGGCTTTTTCATTTACTTGTTTAACAGCAAAATCCCTGACTGAGCTATATTACAAACAAAAGATGTTTGTTTGAAATACTGGAAAGAATTCTAGTCCGCTGTTTCCATCCCTTTGTTCAACCTTTGGTATGGTAAATCAGATCAGCTCCTATGCTGATGTCTGGCAATCAATAAACAGTATTCAAATCTGTCCAATTTTTTGGCAGTTTATTGTCATTTTACTGGCTGTAATTAAAATAACGAGCAATTGAATAGTAATCTAAGTACTGTAAATACTGAAACACACAACTTGTTAGCCAGCTTTTTACAGACCTAAACAAATGTTTTTCATATACTTTAGGTACTTCCTGAAAGCAGCAAGCGCATCGCAAAAAGTTTCACAAGTTGATTTATTCTACTTTTCACTCCTAGCTGTGCTGAGTTGACTCAAACCATCTCTCTTACTAGTTACCAATGAAAGATCAGTTCTCGTTCTTCAGAGCTCCTAAAATTCTATTTCCTAGAAGACCAAAAAAGCATGAGAATGCTTGACAGACATTTTAGAATACCTGAGGTTTACTTTTCTAAATTCCTCCTTAGCAAAAAATGTATAAACCTCATATAAAGTGTTACCATTCCAAATATTTCAGAATGAGAGAAAAGTTCAAAACAAATGAAAGCATTCTCTTAGATTCCTCCTTTCCCCTCCTTTTTAAAATCAACTAATTCATAAGGCTTTTTAGTGTCAAATATTTATGTACTCCAAATGGTTAAACTACAAAAGGTTCTGGTATACCATTTAAAGTACTGTGATTTATTCAAAAAATGAAAAGATATTTATTAAAATATATGTTCAAACTTGAATTCAAAGCACTTAGAATTAGACAAATTTTAATCACAGAAAGGAAAACTTAATAAATGTTTCTGAGAGTCAGCATACTTGGTCCTGCAATTTCCCTGTAGCAACGTACACACTGAGAATGAAAAACAAGGAATGTAAATTTATGAGTAATTCTAGTAATACAATAAGATACTCATTATTTTAAATTACAACATGCAAGAACATTTACAAAACAGTCTGCGAATTCTCTTTTCCAGCTTCTCCAGAACAGAAGTGAAACAATATAAGCTATAATTTAAGATTTAGTTACTACATATATACATTCTTGATTCATTTTTAATATACTAAAGAGGTTCAGCTGCAACATAAAAAGTAACAAAAAAGACAAAGTGAACAACAAAGTAATACCACCTACATATTATTTTCGTTAAAGTTATTTTATATCAATTCTTTCTACAGGGGAGATTTTCAGAAATCATTCCGATAACCTAACATAATTTATTAAGGGTCAAACTACTTCAAAAGTAGCACAAGAATTTCTGCATATCATTTCTTTGTGTATCATTTATCTATTTTGTTTTCTATGTTAATGTTAACGAACACCACAAATTTACTACTACAACACAGAGCCATTGTCTGGAACAAGGCAGAAAGGAATGCAAAATATAGTGCAGTGGACTTAATGGGAACTCAATTTTCAAGCAACAGTACCACTTAGATCGATCTAGAGAGTAGTCTGTAATAATGAGCGAGATCAACAGGACACACTAGCCCTCAAAAGAATACAAGATAAAAAGCCCACGTCCATTTTAGAACTTGAACAGACTGCTAAGAAAACCCGCACGATTCTAGGGGAAGATACCAGATATTCTACTGATTTATCTTTAAAATTTCTTGGGTAAGTGGTTCCACCTGTTTGGATATCTAGAAACATGCATTCTGCTATGGAAATTTCAAAGGGGGGGCGGGGAAGGAGAGATCTTAGAAGCTTTAGTAGCTTCTGTGGGCATAAATCAGTTTTAATTTAGGAACAACCAAACGAATCCCAGCCCCTGCCATGCTAACATAGCACATTCCACACAGCCTTGCTTTCGATTTCAGAACCACATGAAGTACTGCCATGTTTCCATGGGCTATTTTGGCAACAGAAAGCAGACAGTTCTTCAAATCATCCAAAAGGAAGTTTTCAAGAATTTGACCCTGAGAAAGAGGCAGACAAAAAGAACCAGGTTTGAGAGTCCAAAAATTTTTCATTCCTATGGTAAAACCTTAGAATTTAGCTGCCAATCAGCCATTGAAAACAGTCTGGGAAATAGTCTTATTAAATCTTTGGATTAATGAACAGTTCAAATTGCACAGTCTAAACAACATTTAAGTATTTCCACATCAAAAGTTTGATTTTTTTCTAAAATAACACGTGAATGCATTTCCATCCAGACACTTTTGAAGCAAATCTGCTGTAAAAAAAAAATTAAGGTCTTTTGAGTACAAATTTGCAGTAGATAAAACCTCAAATAGAAAAATACACTCATTACTGGGTGCCTGCTTTAATTAAAAGTTCATTTGACCAATTTCATCTGACTATTTCTGCAGGTGGGCCTCTCAAGATCCAACTTAATTAGATCTCACAAAACACTCACTTGGGCCATAAAGAATAAAAGAAAAGTTACTGTTTCTCCAGCATAACTTTGGGTCATCTGTCCAGACACACCATGAGATAACCCCACTCCCCCCAAAAAAAACTCCACCAACAATCCATCAGCCCTAAAATTGTAAACAGAATTGTCCTTACGGATGAACACCAGATAAATCTAATCATCCAATTTTTGGGCACAGGTTTCAGGTGGAAAAGTAAATTACAGTCACTGTCCTCAGGAGTCTCATTTGGTTTATTATGCATGACTAAGACTATGCTGAGAGGACACTAAGATTTTCTCACTAAGTCTCTCATCTTGGGAGAAACCCCCCCAAAAATAAAAAACTAGGGACTCTCAAACACTTCCAGAAGTGCACACCATGAAAGGGTGCAAACACTGAGAGTGGAACCTGGTCCACACACTTGAATTCACACCCACCTCTCCTGGAGATTCAGCCACCTGAATCAGTGCATGCAGCCGCAGGAGAAGGTATGCAAATGCTGAGCTTTTATTGCATAAGTAGTAATTGCACAATTACATAACTGTAGGTCAACAGCTTTGGAAATTAAGAAGAAAATTCTTTAAAAACTCCACTTTCAGAGAAAACAACTTCATTCATGTGGAAGCATGAACATAATGAACTCCCAAATGCTTTAGCGATATAGTCATGAATAAACTCATGAGGGCTGAATAAGCATTTACACGAATGCACTTAGAGAGTTCACAAAATAGCAGGCCACACCAGATTAAAAAACCCACAGGATGAAAATGCTCCAGAGCTATGTCTCATATCTTTAAAGCCAAATTGCAGAATAGGAAAAGCTGGCACATTCTGAAGAGAGATTTTTCAAAAGTGATGAAAAACAAAACACAGATCACACCAACCCATTGACTGGCGCTCCTAAACAGCTGCATACTAATGTCTTTGCATACATTAGAAAGTATTAAAGAACACTTTGAAATGAACAGACAACTTGAATCTTGGCAAACTAACTGAGAGCATATAGTACTTACAGCTTCATTCTGGAAAGTAGTTAAACATGACAGTTAACGGCCCAAGAATACATATGCCAAGCAAACATGTTGACTTGAATTTATGCTCTTTTCATTAAAAAACACAATTTAAAAAAAAGTGAGAGGTACTGAAACCTATTCTATTCTTAGGTTCACAGAAGAAGAAACTGGGAAAGAGAGCTCAAAAGGTCATTTGGCCCGCTCCTTTCCCAAGCCTGGATCATCTATACCTCTCTCATTCCTGACAGAAGTTGTCTAAACTGGGGCTTAAGGTCTCAGATAACAGAGACTGTGTAGGATTTCCAGGCAGCTGATCCCAGAGTTTCTGTATCGTTATGCTTAAAAGAAATCTGTTGGTTTGACTTTAATAAAGTTCAACCTGCCTGACTCTCTCTTGCTGTGATCCAAGTTCATTATTTCTGGTACTCTCCACCATGACTCTACAAAAACTTCTTGCACACCTGAAAGCTGTTATGTCTACCCTTAGTGACCTTCTCTTCAGATTAAACTCTAATTAGTCCTTTCATTCCCCCTTCCAAGTCATGTCTTCCAAGACTTAGGTCTACATGACAATGTAATACAATTTAATTTAAAATTTAATAAAATTTAATACAATTTAATACAATTTTATATCTTGTTATTTGCAATGAAATCCGGAGTAAAATGGAGTACCATGAAACAAAAAATAAAATCTTGAAAGAATCCTAGAACAACCCCACGCCAGACAAACATTTTAAAAAGCCGAGTATGAGAGATTAAAGGTTTTCTTTGGTCTCCATGTTTTAGCCAACCTCAACATCATCACAGGTGAAATAATACATCACAATTTTATCAGTAACTTTCACTGATAAAATCATGAGCAAAGTGACAAGACAGATGCTTTTTCTTATACAACTATCACACTGGCAAGCACCCTCTCACTGTCCCTTATCCTACAGTACCCATATTGATGGAAAACAAGTAACTACAATGAGTTTGCCTGAAGTGACCAACCACCTATACTGCTTCAGGTCCACAACTCACGTCTGGTTTGGAGCTCACACGTCCCTCTCACTAGCCGTATTAGGCTATGTCACTTCACAGAAAGACATCTCTTCAATTACAAATTAATTTCCTTAATTTTGTCTCAACATTAAACATGCTCTATTACAAAAACACCTGACCCAAATAAAAGTCAAAAGCAGCTATTATTTTTTAAGACAATTTTTCCAGAAATCCATCATAGAGAAACAGAAAAAGCTACAAAGTTTCTTTAAAGCAAAAGTGAAAACTTTTTCTGTAGATCATTTCCAAACCTTAGGTCATCAAAACTGAAAATCTGGTCTCTAAATAATAGGTCTAATTATTGCCTCTTCTAGCTGAGAAAAGGACTTTATATCAGCCAGACTTTTATTAAAAACAACTTGCTTTAACACCTCAGTTGATTTCTCACCAATATTCAGCTCTATATTTTTGGATGCTAACAGGCAATACCAGAAAACACATCACAAAGCAAAGTGCACAAGTTATTTCTGGTTGTTAAAAAAAAAAATCTAGTAAAATTAAACTAAGAAGGAATACAAAGGAATCCTAAGGGCATTATCTTAATTAAGTTCTAGTGATCGCATGGCCATACCATGACTTACAACACAACATTTCTAGATCACCAAGATTATCCCCTCCTGATTCCAATGGAAGCACAGGGAAGAAACAATGTTCAGCTTTAAGAGGAATGAGCCATTACAGTACCAGTGATACATTTTAATACCAAACAGATGTTAACAATGTTTTATACTGCTTGGCAGTGTTTTACTGTGCTGTAAAGCTGACTAAGACGTAAGACAAAGGTGGCAGTTATTGCCTTACCTTTCAGGTCTACATCATCTTTGTAGTTCATCAACTATAATCCAAATCCATTAAAACCATACGAAACTATATAGAAAGCTAGAAACACCATATAAATGTGACTATCAAGTTAACCTTTGACTTGATCAGCATCAGATATGACAATACTTTTATATGATGAATTGAATCCAGAACAAAAAACTTCTATGTCATTTTTAAATCACATATTTTCTTACTGCTGTCTTGAAGTATGGAGATCTATACCTCATAAAAGCAGCAACCACTTCAGCCAGGAGTTCCAAGCCCTTTCCGGGGTATCCAAGTCTTGTTTTAACACAAACTTTTGGAACATCTGAGAGTTCATCTGATTTTTTTCAGTGACCAAAGAAGAATCTAAAGATCTCCAGCATCAATTCCTCACCAAAAAAGCATTTTTCCCCCAGAAGTGTACTGTCTAAAGTGCATGCCCGCAATCAACCATCTTCGTAAATTTGATATGGAATTAGAACTAAATGTAATGTAATGTTTCAATGTTATAAAATCAAGTATGAACCTCATCCTCCAACAGTAGGTGGGGGAGGGAACAAATTCCCTTTCTCTTCCTCTTGTTTTAGAGCTCAAATGCTTAAAGCAAACAGTTACGTTGCTTAATAATTTAAATATCATAGCACAATTCTTAACACAACCCACATGGATGCAACGACCCACAATGAAGATGGTCTACATTTGAAACATGGAGAATTGAAAACTGACAGCATTGCTTTTTTGGTTATTCTGCTTTTACATGTGAAGTATATTACAGGGTTAACAAAGTTGACTAAGTTCAGTCTTCTTTCTATCCCCTTTCCTTTGCCGCCCCCCCCCCCCCCCCCCCTTAAGAATATTAAAAAAATGTTTGGGTCAGCAACAAATTTTTTTCTTTAAAACCAAATTGCGAGACACCTGTCATAACATCTCATATTAAGCATGACTGTGTCCAAAATGCTTTATTACATTATTGATCTTATAACACATACATCTCCAAACAATCTATATCATGAAGTCTTTCTTTATAAGCCTGTGTTTAGAAAGCAAGAATAAGCAAATACAAATGATTAGTAGTTTATTTCAAATCTTCTTGCAATAGTAAATCCCCAGTCAAAACGAACAGTAAAAGGGAATCATACCTAGTTGGACAAACAGCAGCCACAAAAATAAGGTGACACTTCCACACTCCCTCCTGCTCTATAATCCCAGTAACTCTATTATCATACCCACCCCAGACAAGGGGCTTCCAAATATCAAAGAACCATCACTAACTAGAGAAAAGTAATGTGAAGAATGAATAGGGAACACTTCTCACTGCGGAGGACATGTTGCACCAACTCTCGCTATTCAAAGGCATAATTGTATTTCCAGGCTCAGTGAATTTTCAGCTCTGCTTAAATAGGTATTAGGTCTTAGCAAGCAATCTATCCACACACCACATGGAAGGGAGAAGATGAAGACTGCAAAGTTTAGAAATCCAGCACTAAGAACAGTTGGTGAAAAGATGCCAGATGTTTTCTCTAGAGAAGAGGAAGGATCATATAGATCATCAGGTGACTACACAACTTGCTACAGGACACTTTTTGCTCTGAAAGAGCAACAGGATCCATTGAAACATTCCTCTCTCAGCCTCTATGGGGTACACAGACATTGACGAGGCTGAACCTTCTTTCTCACCGGTATGACAAAAAGAAAGGTGGATGTTTTTGAGACTACAGCCTATCATCATCTTACCTGCACTCTCTCATTTAGTCCATCAGAGCCCATGAAAGATAGCCTCTCACTACCAATCAGCTCAGCATATCCACTGCACGTTTGCTGTACTTCCAAGTACGTGTCACTATAATTCATCTGCACTGCACATCAGGCTTGCAGAGAACTTTCTGTTAATAGTCACAGTTACTTAACTACTGCTTGTGTGAATCCATCTTCCGTTTCCTCTTTCATAGTCTGACACACTCTTAAGGGATATGCTTTTTTTTCCTATTGACAGTGTCCAGCAGAACAGAAAACTGGTTTATAACTAGGTTTAATAAGGCGCTATACCCAGGCTAAATATATATTCTGTATAGATTAATCTCACACAGGATTTAGCACACATCTCTGAAAACACAAAACTCTCAAGACCCTTTTTGGATTGTACCAGGATCTCTGAAAACTCAAACAATGGAAGCCTGTCAATTCAAATTCCAGATTCTTGCTGGATCTGGGGTTTGCAACTGGCAATGTGACAAATTCTTTTCCCACACAAGAACTGTAGCAGAAATTCCCCTTGATGCTTACTTAGCATAACCTTCCTAATTACTCAAGAGTCAATGCTGAAGAGGGAAGCCTTCATCACAAAGTCTGCTCTGGGACATGCACTGCCAAGTGCCATGGCATGTTTGTCTTTGACAATGTAAAATATTTTTGGTTGAATGTAATGTTATTTATTTTGGTTAGCAAGACTAGAGAGGGACAGGATGTCTGTTTATTCTGCTCACAAGCTGCACCCATAAAGCTTAAGGGATACACCACATTTGACAAGAAAATATTGCTGGAAACCACCTTCTTTGATACATAATTTATTTGTTAAAAACCCATATATTACTCATTTTGTAAATATAACAGTTTCATTACTCATAATGGTTTTATCAAAGAACTATATTCTTCCTTAGAGAATCAGCACACACATAATAAAAGACAATTTATTTGTTACAGTATAATGATATTTAATGTGTCAATAGTTCATTTAAAATTTAAACTGAATTTAGTTTTAATTTAATCTCAAGTTAACTATCCTATCCAGAGCTATGTATCCAGATGTTGAACAACTAACAAAAATGGAATGTTGAATTACAATTTAGTCCCTTAACCTGCTCTTTGAGACCTATTTTTATTGTCAGTCTTGACATCAATGTGAACACCAGTTTGAAAAAATACTGAATCAGGCTGCAAACTGTGTAAAACTTTCATGGCAATGAAACTAAATAATGCAGCCATTAGTATAAAGAGAAATGGATTATTTTGAGAAGTAGCTGGGCATAACACTATTTCTAAATTAAAATTTTACTGCAATCCCAAGCTGATGAAATACATAATGTTTTCGCTATCAAAGTGCACCAAGTCTAAGCCAGAACTCTACAAATACCTCTTAAAAATAATATTAAAATTATCTGGTCTTTATAATACCTATTGTTTACATCATGCCTTTCATTTCAAGGCTCTAAAGCACATACAAAGACTGCTAATAGCAAAAAAAGCTAATTTAAGAGAAAAACACATTGCCAGATAGGTTCCTTACTGTAGGCTAACTTCTTAAGATGACAGGACAAATTAATATCTGCACTGCATATTTGTAGCCACTTTGCAGTTAATAGTCTGCTTTGGATGGTTTTATTGTGTATTCAATGGTTACTTTTTGCAATAATAGTGACTGTCATTTTTAATTAGCATTGGGTAACAGCCTACTAACATAAAAGACTTTCTATACTTACAATAAATAGCCATTGGCTCAAAAAAAAGCCTTCACAGCAACTTTAGGTATACATTGGCTTCATGGACTTCAACACATACACACAATAACTTCTTCCAGAACTACACAAACTTGATTAGTGCCAACTAAGATTTTATACCAATTACGAATTTAGGAAAGAATGCTGAAACTACAGTGGGTATACTCTTAGAAATTAATGCTTGTACCTCTAAAAAAGCCCCCTGTGAATCCATTAACAAAGATGGTAAGCGGTAACATGTTTTAGTAATGAAATTTTAAAGCCAAATGATGAAATTAAGACAACACCTTTCAGGATACAAAGTTATCCCAGTCTGAATGTTACAGTTAAGACTCTACACAAAACCCCTCACTTTTTATAACACAAAGCTATTAAATGTATCATGAAGGAAAGGTACTCTAACCTTAAGGAAGAGTTGAAAAATTGACACTGGATATTAAACAAGTTACTGTTCCATGTCCAGATCACTTCTTCTCAAACATTAATTTTAATTATGACATTGTCAGAATTCACAGTAAATAACGTTATGGAAATGGCTGTCACTCAGAGAAGTGGCTTCCTGAAAATGACACCAATTCAACTGTTCACACTACTCCCAAAACATACAGCAGAAATACATAGTATGGTGCTCTGCACACTTCAACCTTACCTTTCAAGGGTCAGAATACGTCATTGCCTCTTCTCAAAACACTAGAAAAGATTTTGGACTCTACCCCCATCGATATAATCTGATGATCTCCAGCTGACAATACTCTGATTCATCATTATTACAAAGATGGGAAAATGCCTACAAAGTCAAAGCATTGGGATAGAAAACAGCTGACAAAGTTGTTTCTTGAGACAGAAGCGAACATAAACACACTGAAGAACTTTCAACGCTATACTCATAATTTTCATTAGAACATGCTGCCTATACGCTAAGAGAAGGGTCAGTTTAGCATTTTATCCTATATACCTCTACACCCAGGAAACACCCACTTACATCTTCAGGCTTGCTAACAGACTATCCATTCCTCCCAAGATGGATCTGGACAATCACAATCTATGAAGCACCTCAAGACTAGACTGCTGTGCCCTTCCTTACCTAATTCAGACATTGCACCATCTAGAAACACATCCAAAGGATCAGAAAATCTTATTGGCATTCCTGGGAAACTTGTGACTAGCAGGCAAAGCTATCACCAATGGGCTCTAAATCAGAAAAAAGAAAATATATATACACATTTAGAACACACTACTACAAGGCAAAACACTATCAACCAACCATAAACACTGAAAAAAATAATGCGGAACAGGGGTAAAGATGTAGTCAAATACAGAACAAAACAGCTTAAAACCAAATGCAAGCATCCAAAAGTTAGAATGACATTAAACAGTGCTTAAAGTATCTGCCATACTTATCTATGTATCTACTAATTTTGCTGTACAATGCTAATTAGAAACTTGAAACTATCTATTCTTACAACTTGTGCACTCTGCTGCTAACTTCTTGTCCCCTATAGGTTTATAATGCTTCCCCCCAGTCACAGCAGGAGCAGGCAATCTTTCCTGTACAAGTTTTTAGCACTTCCACAGGTTAAATCCTCCCTTAACTGGGCGGGCAGAGATTCTCAACTTAAAAGCAGTGTGACCTTATTTAATTAGATTTAATTAAGTCTTATTCAAAATAAGTATCAATAAGGTCCAGAAACTTTTATAGACAATCAGGATGCAAATGTGTTTATTTTGATATAGTCACATCAGGATCAGAAAAGTTCCATTTTTAGTTGCTCCTACAGGGATGAATACATCACCTTGTTTTGGACATCTTCACCAGTATAACAATGTAGGGCTGAAAGTAATACAGTACATCTTAAATAGATTAAAGGATTTCATCTCCTTAACTTTTATAGTGCTGTGGTAGAGGGGTTTTTTAAACTCTACCACAATTTTTACTTTCTTCAAGCTGACTTCCCAGGAGGTAAAAATCTGCAAAATCAATTTCCTGTCCCACAGTTATTGAGTAGAATGGGAAATGGCAATTTTTTTCTCCAGAGAATCTTTCCCAGATACTTCGAGCCTAAAAGTAAACAGGATCTTTTCTTTAATTGCTGTGCCAGCATTTGGGGAAACACATCAACCCATGCACAACAACGTAGGTGTAACAGATCTCTTCAACTGTGTCTCACAGCCTGAACTCCACTGGTCACCTTCTTTCTCAAGTCACATTGAAGGATATCACAGACTTTGTTTTTCATATCTATTTCTACCAGAGGGCCTGAGGAATGATACACTAACTGTGTTAGATCAAATTCACATCACTTATACAGAAAAGTCAAAATGACTATGACACTGATATTACTCCTTCTCTGCAGAAATGGAGGGTGAAAGAAGAGTGTATGTTCAAAAAAAGATACTATGCTTAAAAGTACTTAGAATAATATATTCTTTAAATATCAACTTCTATCTCTACTTGTCTATCACAGTGCAACATAAACAAAGTACCAAAAAAGCAGGCGGCATATACATACATTTTACAATTTAAGAGAAGATATAAGAAAATGCCATGCCATACTCTTTCTGGATGCGTATCAGGAAGTAAAGCAGGGAAATGATGAAAGATCTACAAAAAAGGGCATGCAAAAGCTTTCAAACCATCATTATTTCCTTGCAAAACGCAGGGAAGATATTCCAATTTGCACAGGCATTACCAGTTCACACCATTCTCTCTGGTTAACTTTCCTCTACAAAACCCAAGCACAGTTATCTTAGAAAGGTAGAGAAATACATTAACAACATCGCATAAGTTATAATGATTTCCACATAAACCCCACCTAATCCTTGCTGTTCTAAAGGGAAACTGTCAGTTGATGCTGTAAGATTTACCAAGCTAACAAATGACATAATTTACTAGACAGAGCATGCACTCAGTTTCCTCAAAGCTAAAAGAATCCTTCTCCACACACACACACTTCTTACTGAGAAACATAAACAGAAGCTGTTCAGATACAAAAAATTTTATTTATCCTATTATTTATGTGCTAAGACATATTCCAGGCACTGTGCAGACAGAAAATGCCATTGCATAAACAAATTTTACAAACTAAGCCATATTGGCTTGTTCTCCAGATAAAGAAAAATATTCCTGTCAAATGGAAAACCGTTGGAGAAATTTGTTTTTAAGACTCTAAAGTTCTTTTTAGAATAAAACTTTGTTCTTTGAACAACAAAATAAAAGTATATTTTTAAAAGTGTTTGGGGCTGTTTCAACTATATCCAAGAATAGAAAACAACAAATGGCCATTTTCAGTAACAAAATACTGACTCTGCTATCTATATAGATGCTAGTAGATAATCGAAGCAGAGTAACACATGAAGGAAACTGGAAATTTAAGATGCAATTTGTACTTCAAACTATAATTACTTAAATTTTACCATCAAATTGAATATTTAACTGCTCCTCTCTGGCAATTGATTCAACTGATGAGTCCTTGGCAAGTCACAAATGATAAGCCTCATTGTGAACTGTGATTAATAACCTGTACAGGCTGACAGTCCACTCTAATTCTTTCTAAACTTTGTTTCACATTTTTTCAGCACTAAGCTATCCCATACACCCTACATTGCACCCGAAACCAATTTCCATAGCTTCACATGACGTGCAAATGGAGCAAGAATCATCTCTCAAAGATCTTAGAAGACTTGAGACTTCGCATTGCATTGGAGAATTTCCATGACCATGCACAGAGAACACGATAAATACTGTAAACTTTAATCCTGAAAATCCTTATTCACTGCAGTAGACCCAATGACTTAAGTGTAACTATTCAGCTGTTTGAGATCGAGCACAAACATAGCTGTTTGCACTGGAATTCTCAATCTTGCATTTCTTGTTTTTGCAATCTGCAAATATAACCAAGAAGGCCAGAGGTTCTCTGATACCAATGTAAATAGTCTCACTGGAGAAATTGAGAGTTCTTTTTTTTTTTTTTTCAACATCCTAAGATGCTGCTAAACTACACTTCTGGCTGAATACCAACAGAACAGCTGACCAAGTCAATGAGGGCCCATCTTTTGTTTGAAATTCTATAACAGAGATTGATAATCTGTCAATACTCAATAACAAGGTATTAACCAGCCAGCTGTTACTCAGCTACCTACACAATTCCTAAATTAGCAACAACAGTCTGGAAATACCTCATCAGTGCTATCCCTGAGCTTTTTTCTGGAAACGCTTTATTATCAAATCACTAGTGTTCTAATTTTTTTAATGCTTAATGACTTTTGATGCAAATATTATGTGAGTATCCACTAGCTATTGGTCATGTGTGCTGCTGTAAGACAAAATATTGCTTGCCTCAAAATTTCAGCAGTAGATATTGAAGTACTTTAAAAAGGAATTGCCATTATAACCCTTCTGTAGATGGAAAACAGGAACAGAAAGGTGAACTAACTTGCCCTAATCCAATAGCAAAGCGAGGAAAACACTATTTGCTCCGATTCAACCATCCTATCCATTAGGTTGTACAGCACCCTGTGCCTGAAATATCAGATATATCGCTCTTAAATATAGTACATCCTAATAAAGAAGGATGATAAAACAATTTCAAAATACATTGAACAATGAAATGAATTGTCACGCATCAATAGCTATATCTGAATTTTGCTCTAGTTTATGGAAGCTTTCTGCTTCAATCTAAAATAGCAATCTTTATATAAATAAAACTTTTCATCTGAAATAATAATCCATTATTAACACAATAACAGCGCACCATTCCATTCAAATGTCAACTCCAAAAATAGGAAAAAAAGCAAAATATTGTCCACTAACAGCAGCAATGGAGTTCCTTTTTCTTCTCTTCCTCTCTATTAGGGCAGAATACAATTAGTGAGTTTTTAATACTTTTTCAAGAAATCACAAATTAAATACAAATATCAATAAATTTTGAGTTGATCATTTCTGTTGTGAAAACAATTTGTAACGAATGTGAATTACATTGCTGTTGCATCCATTATTTATCATTTTGCCTGAAGTCCAAAAGTGTACATCCCATTCACAGGTGTAACCCACACTGTTGCACCGCAGTAGCGAATGCAGTCTCCTAAACAGGTCTCTGATAAAACACTCATAGAACACTTGAGAAAGGAAAGTGTGGGATTATGACCCACAAAAAGCTAAAAGTGTTTCCTAGCAAATCCATAAACACCTTAAAAGTTTTAACACCAAGTGTCTAGACTATGCTGAACTGCAAGTCCCCCTGTGGACTTCTCATAAGACAAGTGCTTTTCAACCACTATGTTGGGCAGGGAGGAGGGGAAACTCAACACTTCAAAATATTTTTATTAAAGATTTTTCTAATACATTACCAAAACCCCAGCACATTTTAACCTCTATTACTAGAAAGCTGAACACACCTCATATCCCCAAGGTGTCTCTGCACTGTAATAGTGAATGTACTTTTCACTATTATAGGGAAATGGTCCCTCGGTACTGGAAATTAAACCTGACCTCTCCCCTTTGTTTTCTAAGTATTCCAAATAGCTAATCACTAATTAGTATCGCTGGTGGTTCTCTCAGAACATATAACTTCTATGTGCAAGCATGACAATCCTTCCCATATCCCTGTGAGCTGATCAGCATAATCTGAAGTTCTTCCCTGAAAAGCTCTGTAACACTGAACCCTTTCAACTCAAGGAAAATCAGAAACATGGTCAAAGTCTCCCTGGCTGTAATTCAAACTCTCCCAGTATTTACCAGCCAAAACACTAAGCTCTGATTTTATTTTCCACTCCATATGACCACCATTTTTGAAGTTTAAAAAAAAATAATCCTAAATACACACCATATGCATGCTTAAAAATAGGAATGCTATGCAATCCAAAAAAATCAATATCACTTAATTCTGCAAGAATCTAAAATGAGTTAATTCAGAATATGAGACTTTACCTGATCTTATGCTGCTGTCACTTTGTAATGTAAAAATCTATGCTGGGTTCTGGTTTTGTTTTGTTGGAGTAGGAGGATTATTTTAATATGGAGAGGATTGATTTCATTCCTGTGTGCATGAGCTGCTGTTGATATTCCCAACCAGAAAGATTCCTTTCTAGAATTATCATCAATATATATTACAAGAGAGTGTTTACTTCCACCCTGCCTCTGTTCTAAAAGCCTCCTCAGTGTTAATTCCCAGAGCAAGGCTACAGGTCTCCTGCTCAAAATTTCTCTTTAGATTTTCTAATCCTTTTCTCCTCAATCTCCATTATACGAAAAGAAATCCACATATGCATGGTCTGTGAGAAGCTAAGTAACTTTACCTCTCACCATAGTTACCACATCTGATTTAACCACTGGCTCCGGACATTGAATCATTGTCCTTTAAGATTTAAGATTTTATTTGTGTATGCCTCAATACATTCAACAAGCATAAAATCCTACAAACAGACTGATTTTAATATCATTAGTAGACAATTACATTTCAATTTATGCGACTGTAAGATAACATACCATCCACCTCTGCTATATCTGTACTCTGTGTGTTGTTTTCCAACATCTCAGAAGCTAAAATGTTTAAATGTGTTACTATGACTGTTATTAAAAAGATTTTCTGTCTAATTCAATTCTTTGAATGATTCTGAAACAATTTTACATTCAGATTTTCATTAGTGTGCTCAACTATTCTATTACACTTTTTTGTTTCTCATGGTAACCAATTTTATTTGACTTAACAGAAGCTGTTCAAATATTTAAAGGCACTCCGAGATGGCAGGAGTTTATCTAGGAGCATACATGTTGTCTCACAGATATTCCTTTCCTTGCTCTTACTCGCCCTTTTTTTTTTTTTTTCCCCCCGAAACCAGCAGCAAACAAATGAGATCTCAACCAGCCACACTGTACCGGGAACGTGCTCATCTGTTTATGTTAATATTCAAGTTACAATGGGCACATTTCGAAATTACAAGCTCGGTAGTTAAAACAGATGCTTCTTACGTTCCTTCATATGCACGGTATCCCTTTGCCAGTATCGTCAGGCGCAACGCAAGAACTAAAGTATAAACATCTGCAACACCTCTCTGTTTTGTTAACATTCTTTCACACATTTTCTTGCTAACTCCAAAAAGGCTCAACGGTGTAAAAAAAAAAAAAAAACCAGTGAAATTGAAAACATCTGCGAGATAGCTACGGCAAACGGCATGAAACATGAATAAACAAAAACATGGCGAAAGTGGCCTGGGGTTGTTACACTGTCAGATCATTTTTCCAAGCCCAACATCAAGGCTTTTGTTACAACCAAAGCGGTCATTTGCATGGAGAACCAACAGGGTTTCTTCTTCTTCAGCGTTTCCCCGACCGTAACACACACTCGCTCTCCCCGCCAGACACCGAGGCAAACCTCCCCTCTTGCAAACAAACAACACGGCTAAACGCACACGGATTCGCAACCAGGGAATCTACAGACCGCCGACAACGCTCCGCAGACTGAATAGTTTGCTACTAAGAGGTAATTTAGGTATAAAAATAACAGACAAACCTTTGGAGCGCTGCCCCAGCCGGAGTTCCTCTCCCTCTGCTCGGCTGTTACTGACAAGATCAGGCTGAGATTAACAAGTCCATGCTACTCTGACAACCGCACTCTGGCTTCTGCACACATGCCGGGGGCTTTAAATAATATCAAACTTTCAGAAAGTTAAAAATGGAATGAATTAAGGGAATGTAAAGCACAATGGCAGGAAGGCAGAAAACACTGCCTGGACAATTCTTGCAGCAGCACACAGGGCACTGCTCTGTAGTTAAGGCTGTGTCAGCACTTTCTTTCTAAACCCCCCCATTTTTCAGGGGGCTGTAACTCAGACAGCAAAAACCAAAAATTGCTCAGGGCTAAAAAAAAAAATCACTCACAGGTAAACCCCCTCCCCTTTGCACTTTAAAACATCCATTCAGACCTTTCAGAAAGTTACAGGAGTCTGTGCAGTTTATCACGAAGTCCCACATGCCATTTTTTATGCAAATACAACTCTTCTTTTTCAAATGAGATTTCACAAAAATTTCACCTGCATTGTGAATTTTGCCCCCCTTTTTTTTTAATAAAACCAAATAAATAAATACTTTGGCACCTGAAAACCAGTTTGCATAAATATGGGATAATTTCTACATAACTTTTACACACATGCATCGCCTGAAAGGTACCAGATTAGTACCCAAGATATTAAATTGTCTGCTCACACAGCTGATTCAGCACAATGGCTTCTACTGAGGTCTCAACTCTAATCCATTATGGCAACTTTGTAACTTCAATTGCTGAGTGCATCTACATTTTCCCCTGATAAGGAAAGTGTCCTTATAATCATGCTAAAATAAGGCAACAAAGCGTTTGATCTGCAATTACGACTTTACAACAATGCTCTAAACTGTGGCACGTCAGGGCAATCTCTGCTGCTGCTGTTAATCGCTGGGTTTTGTTGGTGGGGGCCTTTGGTTGGTTGGTTGTAGGGTTTTTACACTCTTGGTAATTTCCTCTCAGATACAGAAATAAAAACACCAGCTTCTCCAGCCTGTTTACATAAGCCAGATACACTAATACACTTCTCAGTTATAAGCTTAAAGTTACAATACCAAAACAGAACTATACAGTCATCTTACTTTCTTTTAAAGTAAAAATATGCCCTTCGTGTAAAAATTGTGCAACAGTCAAAGGCTGCTGGGCAAGAAAACCAAAGTGTAAGTTTTGACTGATATGGAATAGCCAAGACAACAGGCAGCTCACCTGATCCTTACAAAACTCAGTATATCAACACTTGTTCATCAAAAGGTGTGTCTCCGCTCTCTATGAATTTCTCACTCCACAGTACTGTTGCAGATGTATTATATAAAATCAAGCAGCACCCATGAAAATGGACCAATCCATTAAAAATGCTCAGTTGCTGTGAATAACTCAGTAAAGCAACAATCTCCCCAGCAGGAATTGTCTCATCTGCATTATCTTCTAAAAGTCATAATACTTACTGAATACTTGTCTCAAGGTATCTGATATTAGTACAGGTCATCTCACATTTCTGTCTTACAAACACAGCTGCCTGGTGTATTTTGAAGACAAGCTGCTTTGATATTAACACCTTCTTCTGTCAATGCTGTGCACAGTAGTTGTTAAAAAATACCAAAAATTCTCCCAGTATTCAGAAGAAAAAATTAACATACATTAAAGGTAAGGTCCTAAATATTTCATAAACATAATAATTCACTAGAAGAATGTAGTGAAGGCTTCTACTTCTCCACTATGAGATGGACAGTGCAATCACCACCCATCTGCTCAGGGATGAGAGCTCTTCTGGCCAGTGGGCAACCTGTGCTCCCACCCGATCCAACATACAACTTTGTGTCACTTGCTTATGCCAGTCTCATCTGCTAAACTAAGAAGTGACGGTGACACACATTCACTTCTGCCACTCTGGCACAGAGGTTATAATGTCCACAAAGAGACAAGAGAAGCAAGTGTAGTAAAATCTCAATCCACTGCAGTTTTCTTTGGCACATGGAACTAGAGCACTAAGGTTTCTGCTTTGCTCCACCAAATACCATACAGAGTGTATTTACGTTTTTGAAAGATACATAATTTGCATGCAATGCTTAATGGTAGACTAGATGTTAGATCTAATCGTTAACCTGGAGCAAAGCAGAAGACTATTGGAAATACTTCTAAGATATCGTCAAATGAGTAAGGTTCTCCTAAAGGTTTGGAGTCTTCTGTACGCACTGCTTAATTTTAACTAATTACTAATTCACATTAATAAGACACTAAATGAGGACAAATATTAATAGATTATGATTCAGCTGGACAGTGCCAAGAAATACAAAATGGAAGATGATTTTTATTCTTCCTTTTACACCACTAGGGGACAAGGAAAAATAATTAAGATACAGTACACAAAACTTCTTCGTAGATCCAAACTTGTATTTCCTATTTAAGAATAAAGTGGTCTAATTTATAAGAACTGTAAAAGCAAAGTTGTATTGGTAATTAAACTAAATTTAATTAAATTAAGCCTCAGCTTTATAACTTTGTATGGTAGGTTAAGCAGAAGACATTTATTAACCTAATATTAAAGAACAAAGTACAACCTCTGTATATGAATAACCATACCCAGGAATAACAATAACCATAAATATTTTGTCAAATTCAGCAGGAAACTACAGATTTTAACAAGTCCAAAAGATCATTAGCTTAGGTCTTATCTCCACATTTATCATGCCCACATTTATACTATAAATCAACAGCTGCAACCTAAAGTTGAAAACATGCCAGAAATATGCATAGGTTGTATCAATATTTGCACATGGAGACTAGAACATAAATTAGTTGACACTCAGCACTTAAAGCTTCCTCTCTGAAGTTGCAGAATTTAAAGGTTAAAGATTAGACATGCTCCCTCTTGTGTTAAACCAAGAATACACGGAATACATGCTGTTTTCTCTGACATGATGGTTGCTTGGCCATCTGTTCCATTAAGCAAACCCTTTAACTTTGGCTACTAACGTCTGACAAACCTTCACCAATAATTGTCCAGTTTAAAGACAGATACAGCCTGACCACATAACCTGTATCCATTGTCTATTTGTGTTACATTAAATCAGCTACTGTATTATCAGAAAGGAACATTAAGGGATTACATACAAAAAATCTGCTGCAAATAAGCTTTTTGGATAAATACATATATGACTTGGTAAATTACATGGAAATTCACACTTCTTCAGTCCCTATAAGTGTCACAGGCCTAAGGAGTTAAAGCATGCCAAGTTCAAGCTATTCAGTAACATTAATGATACGGAATATTGAACAGCAAAGTTCCTTCTAAATATTAGCTTACAGAATATTTAACACAGACAGGAAGAACAGGAAGAGTTTACAATGCCACATAATTACGTTTGTAAATACAGCAACAATTGAGCTAAGTTTTCAGCCCTCCACTTGACAAGCTCAGGTGAACCATTCACTGCACAGAGCCCTAATGGAGTCAAAATCCTCCTTACACAAATCCTCTTGCAGAATCCGGCCCCAAGATCATGTCTAGACATGAATGTTAATCCCAGGTGTAACTAACACAAATGTTTTTACTAATATACTTTTTAAACAAAGGCTTTGCACCTGGTGTGGGCTTGGCAAATTATGTTTAGGCATACATTTGCTGATTATGGTCAGTACCAGACTGAATGTCAGGCCAGCTGAGAGTAAACACAAGTAAATAGTTTGCAGTCCAAAGCTGAAGAGAACCTAACTCTCAACTACATGCCTTCACACATTTTCTTTTATTTACCACCAGCCCTTTGTGGTGGATAGAAGATGCTCCCAGTGCAACGGGGCCTATGCACATTAGAAATAAATAACGTTACCTAATATTCTAAGAAAAACACTTGTTAAATATGACTTGCTCTTTCAAACCGTGCAAGTTAAATGTGTTTTATCTTCTTGGAAATATGTATTTTTCTACAGTATTCTACAGACCAGAAATAATATAACCACAAAGTTTAGGAAAAACAGCAAACAATACCGCGATTATTAATGGATAAAGGTTTTGGGGTCTCTTTAAAGCCTCAAACCACAACAGCACACTACCTGAAACATATCTGCTGACAATGGCAAGCACCTGCACAAGAAACAGAACTTCTACCACCAACTTCAACAACAGAAGAAAGTTTGTATCACTGCACATACAGCTCCTGATCAGTATGTTTCCACTTTCTTACTGTTACACTGCAGACCTAATAGCTTCAAGGTCTGACAAAGGGCCTTCCATCTCACTCACTAAGTTGCTCAAATCACAGTGAGAAGCTTCATGTAGGGTATTAAAAGAGGGCAGATGTTATGGTTGAATCTCAAGACACTGCCCTCTATATATTATTAAGAAAGAAGCTTTTATATCAATAGCCAGAGGATTAATACTCCAGGAGTGTTTTTATTCCCTCAGACACAGAAGTAGAGGCAGTCTGCAGGATCAGGTCCCTTTTTTTATATGGAAACATTCCCATACACTCAGCAGAGGAATTATTGCTCATTTAAACCAGGGCTTTCCACCTTACAGCCCACCAACTCCCACGGACCACTCTCAGGGACTGAACAGCAGTCAGCAAGACAAGCAAGCCTTTTAGGTGCAGCGTTACCCTGGCCAGAGAAAGACCCACAACTCCCTCCAGATACAGCTGGGAGCCCGCAAACCCAACCAACAACAAAAACAAAAAAAAAAAAAAAAAAAGAGAAAAACCCCAGAAATCGGAAACCGCTACTCTAAACTTGCAGCGCACGCCGGTGCTTCGGGCACCGGGCGGGGGGCGGCAGCAGCTCCCCTCCCCAGCCCGGCTGCGAGGGCAGCGGCGGTTGACGTCTCCCCCCATGAGGGAGCTGCAGGGCTGCGCCGCCCGCGCTCACCCGCCCCGGGGAGGAGGGCGCTGGGCCGGCGGGAGAAGCTGCTTGCCGGCCGGGCAGACTCCTCAAGGGCCGAACGGGAGCCAACCCCCCTCCCCACCCCCCCTCCCCCGCGGGGAAGGCGAGACCGGCCCGGCTGCTGAGGGAGCTGCCCCCGCCCCGCGTCTCGTCTCGTCTCACCGGGGAAACTTAACGCCGGCCCGCCCGGGAGCGCGGCCCCGCCGCGGCCTCCCCTCCACGGCGAGGAAGCGGCTCGGGGCCGCCCCCCCCTCCCTCCCTCAGCAGCGAGGGCAGGCAGCTCCACGGCGGGCTGCGGAAGGGAAGCCGCGCCGGGCGCCTCCGCCTGCCCTGGCTGAGGGAGAGCGGCGGCGAGCGCGGGAGGGCAGCCCGGCGCCGGGGAGAGGGAGTTGAGGGGAAGGGGACTCACGCTGTCTCCGCTATTTAAACCTCTTCCCGCCGCCTCCGCCTCACTGACTCTCACTCACTCTCTCCTCCCCACGGAACTTACTAGGGGCGGCCCCCTCCCCTCCCCGGCCAATATACACACAGCCACACGCCGGGCCGCCGCTGCCGCTGCCCCGCCCACCCTCCCCAGACGCGCCACCCATTCGCTCAACTCCCTGCCCGTCAGCAGGGCGGCGTAAGAGCGTTGGCTGGGGACCCTGCTCATCAAAGCGCGCTCCACACCGCCTCCTCTGGGCTCCGCCCCTCGTCCCGCCCCTCCCCTTCCCGGACACCTCGGGGGGTGTTAAAACGGCCGTTTTAAGTCACCATCAAAATTTACTTTTCGGTCCCACCTACTGAGCTCTAGCAGAGATTCTGATTGGACAATGGGAAAGCCCTCTCTATCGCGACTGGGTGGCTGGATGCCCATCACCCCCAAAACTCCCGCCTATCTCGATGCCGTAGCTCCACTTGATTTGTCCGCCCATCCAGGCGGCCCCGCCCATTTCCACATCGCTGCCCAATCAGACGCGGCTTCTCAAGCTCTAAGGCGGTGTCAAGGCGCACGAACGGAACGTGCGAAAGGGCGGCCTTCATTGGTTGGCGCCTCCCGCCCCGCTGGTTGCTCTTCCGCCACCGCCGTCCGGCGGAGCGTACCACGCCGCCGCGGCGGCAGGGGTGGGGGGCGGGCCGTGGTCAAGAGCGAGCGCCGTTGGTTCGTCCCGTCTCCATTAGGGATGGGGCGGAGGAAGGCCTTTATTGCCCGTCATGCCGCGCGCGCTGTAGGTAGCTCCCTCCGGTCCGGGCTGGGGGAGGGCGGGGGAGGAGAGGGAGGAGGTTGGTGCCTAATCCAAGATGGCGGTGCAGGAATCAGCTGCTCAGCTCTCAATGACTTTGAAGGTGCAGGAGTATCCCACTCTCAAGGTGGGTGCCGAGCCTCCCCCTCCTCCCCCGGCGTGGAGGAGAGGGGTAAAGCAGCCAGCGTCCCGCCGCAGCAGCGCTGAGGGGGAGACGAGGGCTTGGCGAGCCGGGCGCCCCCGGCCCCCCTTCCTCCCCGCTCCCCGCCTCAGGAGCCCCGGGGGCCCCCGGGGCTGCGGGGGGTGGGGTGGGGAGGGATTCCCACCACAGAGTTCCCGCCCGTCCCCGTTTTCCTCCGCTTGACGTCTCGGCTTATGCCGGTACGGCTTCTCCTCTTCCCCTCCCCCTCCGCCGAGGCTGAGGGACGTGCTTGGAATATGCTGCTCTCCCCGGGTGTCTCCGTGCCCTGAGGTGAAGGGGGAGGCCCCTGGGCCACGCTGGGGACACAAAAAGGGTCGTTGAGAGCTGGAGGAGCTGGCCGAGGAGGGAGAGGAGTCGGGTCCTTGTGGCAAGGCGAAGCTGTGGTCGTAGGGGTGATGCGAGGGGGGAGAGGGCTCGGACGGAGGCAGGCTGGGGGAGAGGGTTTAGGGGCGTGTGAGTGATGGCTGAGGAAGACCGAGGGTTGCTTTAAATGCTCATCCCAGATGATTAACTGAATCTACGTGGCGTTGTTAGGAGACGTGTGAAAGGGGAGGGAGTGGAGGCGGTAGTAGAATATGGTTCCCTGGCTTCTTGGTCCCCCAAAGATGGAGATGAGCTTAAAATATAAAAAGGGACAAACGTACTGGAAAATGCTGGAGGCCTGTAGAGGCGAATAAGCGAAATACTTACGGTTTGGTAAAAGTAGGGAGTGTTCGTTACGGTACTGAGCCTGTCTGAAGGATGGTAGTTTCCCAAGACTGCATAGCTGGTCTTTGGCTTTAACTAGGTATTGTAAAGCAAATGAAGGACTCGGTACTGAGCGTTAAGGTCATCGCCTCTAAGAATTGTTGAACTGGAAGGATGATGCTCATAGGAATCAATGGAAACCTTTGTTTGAAGTCTTGTGTTGTATATACAGTAGGTCTACCACATTAATAGCAATAGCTGTGGAAGGCAGCTAGGAGAAGGATGTCTGTTGCAAAATGATTATTTAAACATCTCTCGTGTCAGCATATCAACATTTTTTCATCCATAGAAGATGTTTATGCAAAGTAAACTTTGTTGTGCTGAGATCATGCTGCACTTTTGCACACCGAGTACTGTGCGCTCTTTGCAGTGTTTGTTTTGCAGGCTTTCTAGCCATGTTCTTCTTGCGCATGTCCTCCTTCTCCACTCTCCTAGCTTCGTTCTACTTAGGTCCAAGAAGCAGAAGGACAAAGTGTTGATTCCCATTTTATATATGAAGGCTTCCTTCTGTTATCGTGAAGTACTTTAAAGCTGACAGCATCAGGCTTAAATTTTAAAATAGCTGTAAAGAGTGCTCTAGCACTTTCCGCAGCCAGAATAATGTGAAGGCGTTTAAAGTTAAGGTGGTCATTTTAAGACTGCATTTTAGATGCATTCCAGTTGTTATCACAGCTTTGCTTGTTACGTTCCTAAAAATTACTGGCAGTGAGGATCATGGAGTTTTTGTTTTGCTGCTTATGACTTAAGATGAATTGTCAAAGTGCCAGCCATTTAAAAGGTAGAGAATATTTTGGACTAATTCTTTTATTTCCACAAGCATTCTTTTTCCCTGAAAAATCTTAACACAAATATACATAAGAGAATGGAATGTTGTTTGTAAAGTTGGGAAGCTAAATAGTAAGAGGGTGAGACACCCTTGCACTGAAACTCTTAATTTCCTAGCAAAGGTGATGTTTATTGATTCTTCCCAGCACCCATTCAACTTCTGGGTTGTTCCTGTAATCTTTAATAGCATTTTTCATTGTTTAAAAAACCTGCCAGAACACTGTCTGCTCAAATCTTTTGAATGTATCTTCTTAAATGTTCTTAACTGTGAGTCATATATCAAAACATTTTAGTGGTGGAGGTGAAAAAGCAGCAGGGAGAAATGAACACCGAGGCTAAAGTCTACTAAAGTAAGTTGATATCAAATCCCATTTTGTTCATTAGGAGGCAGGTGCCTAAAAGCTTCTGTGGGACTCAGCCTCTGTGAATTTTTCTTTCCAGTTTATTCAAACACTATGTGAAATGAATGCGTATCATTTTTATTTTTTTAATTTTGTCCACCGACACAGTAGCTCAGATATTTCTCTTGGGGCTCTGGACACTGGTGATTTTCCCTGATGTGAGTAAAATATAAAAGATTGTAGACTGGTATTTATATCCTTCCTGTTTCTCTCCTCTAGCTTCCTCATGCCAACATCACTAGATAATAGTTGTGTAATAGCTCTACACTTACAGTATGTTCCACAGGGTGCCTTTCATGTGAAAGAGTGCTTAAAACTGCAAAGGGAAATCCCTTTTCCATAGCTGAATTGTGGTTGCTGCAGGAGTGGAAATGCTTCAGCCATTCTTCAACAGTTCAGCTCAGGGGAAGTAAATGGACGACTTCAGCTGAATCTGGGGAAGCTATTTCAGTGTACAAAATAATACTTGAATATTGCCCCCCACTCTAATCCCTTCTCCCTTCTCAAGGACAATAAGGTTGCCAGCTATTCTTCCTCCAAAGTGCTGTGGAATCTTTTTTTTTTTTAAAGGCCTACTGATAGAGAATTATGCTAGTCTCATATGAGAGCATGTAACATGAAAGCTGGCAATTTAAAAATGAATGAATGCGAACATTGTTATCATAGTTCTTTGCTGAAACAGTAATAAACAAGTGATGACAGGAAGCTAGATAATTCATACATATCTTCGGAAGTGTGAATAATTATTAAACTGAACTAGCAAACTGTATGGAGTAAGACCCCAAAACTGGAAGGTGGAAGACCTGAAAGCAGGGATGATCACTTATGAAAATATTCTTATCTGAGCTGTTCATTGGCAAGAGTTTAGGGTTAGCTGGGATGCAACTGCTTTAAAAAACAACTGATCAAAAGGAGAGCTGTAGAAGCACAGAATATTTGAGCACCTTCTCAGAGCTGCTGTTTGGCTGCTTTTGTTGGCAGCTGTGGCAGAGGAAATACTGGCAGCAGATTTAATAAGATATTAATTTCTCATGGAAATACCATGTTTACCTGACTGCTAAAGAGGGGAACAGGTAGGAGAATAGAATTTTATGAAGCATATATACGAAGTCCATGGAACACAGAATAGCTGAGGTTAGAAAGGACCTCTGGAGACAGTCTCGTGCAATAGCCTCCCCTCAAAACAGTGTCAGCTAGAGCAGGTTGCTCAGGGCCATGTCCAGACTGCTCTTGATTATCTCCAACATGGAGACTCCAGCCCCTCTAGGCAAACCTGATCCAGTGTTTGACTGCTGTTATGGTATTAAAGAAAAAATCTTTTGTTTGCATGGGATTTTCTGTATTTCAATTTGTGCCCATTGCCTATTGTCCTTTTACTGGGCACCACTGAGAGTAGTCTGGCTCCATCTTCTTTACTCCCCCATCAGGTATTTATACACATTGATAAGACTTCCCCCAAACCTTTTCTTCTCAAGGTTAAACAATCCCAGCTTTCTCAGCCTCTCTTCCTATGTCAGATGCTCCAAACTGTTAGTAATCTCTGTGGCCTTCTGCTGTACTCACTCCAGTATGTCCATGTGTCTCTTGGACTGGAGGCCCAGAACTGGACACAGCACTCTGGATGGGTCTAACTCATGCTGAGTAGAGGGGAAGGGTCACCTTCCTTGACCTGCTGGCAATGTTTTTCCTAACACAGCCCAAGGTGCTGTTGGCCTTCTTTGCTGCAAGGGCATATTGCTATCTCATGGGCAACTTGTCCACCAGGACTCCCAGGTTCTATTTGGCAAAGCTGCTTTCCAAGCTGTTAGTCACCAGCACATACTGGTGCATGTGGTTATTCCTTCCCAAGTGTAGGACTTCACATTTCCCTTTATCTGAATTTCCTGAGGTTCTTGTTTTTCCATTTCTCCAGCCTGTTGAGGTCCCTATGAGTGACTACATGACCATCTGGCATATTAACAACTCCTCCCAGTCTTGTATCATCTACAAACTCTGGAGGTGCACTCTGACCCATCATCTAGGTCACTAATGAAGATGTCAAACAGTTCAGGTCAACTTCTCTTCCCACTGAAACAAAGAAAGTACAACATTCATTTTTTGCATAATTGGTTGCACAACTTTATTTTTTCCCCTGTTTATGAGCTTCACTATAAGTTGTTGGTTTTGAACATGGCTTTGTACTTCGATACTATGAGCCACAGAGTACTTTTGTCAAAACTTCGAACGTATAGCAGCAAAAGTTGTTCAGTGAAAGTGGTTCAGGCAGAACTTAAGAAGGACAGAAGTAACAGAACTTGTAACATCTAATGCACTTTCAGTACATCAGTGTACAAAAAAATACATGGCACTTCTAGTTCATTAACCAATTTGTTAAATGTTTCTCAAGTAGAAGGTTGATGCAATAAGCGAAACATGGATATGAGTAACAATCAGCTCTGTACTAAGTTGGTGTGAATGCTTGTGTCTCACACTAGATCTGTCTTCAGACAGGGTACTCTGACTCACCGAGTGTGCATCGAATGTCCATACTGCACATTCGTGTGTTGCTGAATAATGTACTTCCTGTTTCAGCACATCATGTGTGCATGTCAGCAAACAAGTGTGACATCTTTTGTACTGCTGCTGTTCTTCTGCACTGATGTGCTGCTGTGTTTCAAGAAAAATCTGATACTGTGGGACTTCAGAAGAAGTTTGACACTGGAAAGCAGCTGAAGTAGGGATTGGCTCCTGTGGGGATTGGTCTCTTTTCCACCCCTGCCCACTCCCTATAAAACACATTTTAAAGTGATTAATGAAGGAAGAAGACACAGTAAAAGTAACAGTCTGGCCATGAGTTAGAGGTGTTGCTTGCTTATCAGTACTCCATTGTGCTTGTAGGAAAATACTTCAAGAAAAAGTCTCTCAAACATTTTACAGAAGACCTCCTGTTAGTATCTTCAAAGTGAATACTTATCTGATGTTGCAATTCACAGTTGCAGCATACTTGATTTGTAGTGTTTTCACAGGACAGTGCCCTGTGATCTTGTGAGTTTGGTTTGTGTATGTTTCCTGGTATAGAAATAGTATGTTTGTATCGTAGCTAACATGTTGGGGTCTTTAAATGTTGACATAAAGCAAGAATATCTGTGAAATATTTTATTCTTTGCATAGTGAATGTTTTTCAAGAGCTGGGAAACAGGACTAAAGATGAGCTTCAAACATTTGCTAGATATCGTAATAGGAGGAAAATGCTTCACAACGTGGTATGATTGGAGTGGAGCTCTTACTGGATGTCATGGACCACCAGTGTCAATTTTTCTTATCTCTAAACCTCTTCCCACAGTCTTTCAGTTCAGTAGTTCCTATATTAATCAGCATAATAGTGCACCTTTTGGGCCCATAGATTTAGGAAAGTATTGTTGTGGCAGGTGGGTATTTACTATAAGGGCACGCTGGCAAAATCCATCAGTCCTTGTAAACTTAAACTGCTTTCATTGTACACTTGGCCTCCCACAGCTTACAGCCTGAAGATAGATTATATAGGTAGTATTTGCTAACCCAGAATGTGAAATATGCTATATTACTTGATTACTTACAATTATTGCTTGATTACTTACATTGCTTGATTACTTACATTATTGCTTATTTAAATAAAGCAAGTTTTTGTTAGGATATCTTTATTATGATAGCCAGTAATTTAACTACTTCGCAACTTGCTTTTGATTCACCTCAGCTTTTTTTGAGTGCTCTGTGGATTACCTTGAGTTGTAAACTAGTGAGAACTAAAGGAAAACAGATAATATATTGAGTAAAACTTTGGTCATTCATATACTCTGATACAGGTCTGCTGAATCAATAATCCTTAATTATTTGTCTTAGGAGAAATGCTGTCACTTCAGCTGGAATAGGTTATTTTGGGAGCAATCTGATTGGAAATGGGATCTCTAGCTTAAAGGCTCCAGCCAGTATCATGGTGTCTGGACTGTGCAAACACACAGGAGGATGATGACCTCTTTCATTTAAAGAGGTGATACTGTGATTAAAATGAACAAATATTTGGAGAAGAAGGAAGGATCAAAACAAATAAGGGACTTGCCCAAGACACAAACCTGCCGTGTGACCTTAGCTTAGCAACTCGACCGCATCTTCAGGAGGGAGGAATGCTTAGGTTTTTGTTGGTAATCAAATATTTCTACTGAAAGAAGAAAAGCAAAGAAGTTTCTTTTGAGGCATGAGTCCAAAATGGCATCTATGAACAAGTGTATTGAAAATTACTGGTCTCTGCTGTCCCTAGTGTGGCTCTAGACAGGACTCTAAAATGGCTGTCAATCTGCTTACATAAGGATGCAAGACAGTTTGATATAACTGTAAAATGGCTTTGTAAAGCACTTAATTTTGTTGTTGGAAGCCTTCTTCAAAAGTTCATAATGTGTTCAGTAATAAGTTACTAGCAGTTTGTGTAAAAGGATAATATTTTGAAGGATTATAATTGCTTCTGTTGAATAAGTACGTGTGTAGCAGATGGATAGTCCAAGAATTTTCGCTGCTAATTCTCTCCTGGATTGAAGTAGCAGCAGCTTTGAATATTATAATGATATTTTCTTTCTAGACACAGCTGCTCTAGAATATGCAGTACTGTCTTCCTGAGTTGTAAAACTGACGTGCTTTTAACTAAGGAAAACTACTAGGCTTTACACTTCAAAAACATTGAAACTGTTTTTAAAAAGAAGTATTTTTTTTTAAATCTAAGTGATCTGCAACTGTATTCAGGCTTATGAAATTATTTTGTCTGTTTTGATCTGTATCTCTTCAAGAGTTTATATTAATGCCTGTACCTAATTAAACCTAAATCTAGTCATTATTCTAAGCCTCTAATTCCTGAAATATTACTACTTCTCCTTTCTTTTAACTTTCTTTTCCTTTTTTGATTTTGCCTAGAACAAGGAAAAAATACTATGATTTCAAGGGATTGATAAGAGCTACACATCAGAATTCTGCAAATAAGTGGTGATATAATTTACATTTTGGATGAGTTCAGTGACAAGTAATGACGCTGACTCAGTTCTGAAATAATCCAATAGTTATAGAGGAAGTGTATAAAAATACAGAATTTCGGTAATTCTGTATGGAAATGCTTAATTGTTACTGGTTTGAGGGAAAACTTACAGTAGTTTATTGTACCCTGCCTCATTTTTCAAATGGCATCATGTATAACAGATGTCCTCTACTTCTCTGTTTTGTTGAAGGTGAGCACGGTGATCTAATTTAGTCTCAAGGAAACAGCTTAATGCTCAAGGTGTTTCTTGCTGAGTTTACCTTTTCTCTTGACACTGTTTGTTTATTAAAACTATTTAAGAGATGCTTAATTTTTCTTCCATATTCCTATACTTCCTCTTTCCTCTTGCACAAAATAGAGCTAAGTTGTCTCTGCTTCTGTTTTTGTGAAAGACAGTTTCATCACTGCACTTCTCACTTTCTTTTCCATACCTATCTGTGGCTAGGCTTAATTTCATGTAAGGGCACAATATATGGCATTTGAAAAAGCTTGTTTGTACCTCAGAAAGTCTTCAACTGAATTATCTTGGAGACCTGTAGATTCATACAAATCTCTGGTGCTTTTCAGGTTTTATAAGCTAACACAATTGAGGAGAGGAAGCACATCATTTTTCTGACCCTTGAAAGGAGAGCATAATTCTGTAATGGTTCCCCCCACCTAATCTGGTAGGACTCTTATTTTTCTTGAAACTTTTTTTTTCTTCCCACTAGTTATCTGACTTCATATACCTGAAAACTGACTTCATATACCTTAAAAAATCCATTTCAAATTCCTGCCTGCCCATGATTCAGTTCATTTGAAAAGACACATAATGTAGGTATTTGTGTTCAAAAAAATTCTACACTTTGTGGCAAGGAGTTGCTTTCAGCTGTGAGACTGTAACGTTAAAGAAGGATGATTCACACAGACATCAGTAAAATCAGGATATATAGTTAAACTTCCCTGTATATGAGTTGGTACTGCTCTCAAGTTAGACCTGATTAACTACTTTCTCCCAAATACAGGAGGAAATTGGATGTTCTTTTACAGAATTGCAAACCTACGTAAAAGATGCTTGTTTCTGTTGTCGATACTGTTTTCTGTGAAAATCAGTTTTTAGAAAATAAACCTTTGAAAATTCCTGTTCACAGGAGGCTGGGGAGTTTCCTATATGCAGTCACTGTAGGGTAGAAACTCTTTCTGATTAATGTTTTGGTCTGAAAGCCATTGTTTGGGTTTTAGTTTCCATTTTTATTTGGAATTCTTCAGGCTTGAATCTGCATAAGTGAAGAAGGAAAGTAGCCGGTGTTGTAGGATGTGAACAGATGAGTTTCAGGACTGGTGCTAGAGGTCTAGTGTAAGGCTAAAGACTTGTGGGAGGATAAAGGCTTACATTTTTCACAAAACTTTAATTATGAAAGAAACATGTGCAATTCAATCTTTCAGTGTTACTGTGTACCAGTTAGGAAAACTTGTGGGCAGCATCAGGCTGGTATTTGAAGTTTCACGCCGTAGCCATTACGCTTTGGCCTAACATCCTACACCTCTCAAGGAGTAGAAATGCAGGATGTAACAGGTTTTATAAATAAGTTTACATGGCTTAGGGGAAATCCCTTTCTCCTGTGTCCAGTCCTCCCTTTAATTCTCTGTAAATTCTCTGATAAATGCTGGTAAACACACCTTTCCTGAAGTAGTCTGAGGATTTTTTTGTATAGCTGTGGAAGAAAGACAAAGTAGAAGACTTCGTTTCAGTGCTTCTACTTTCTTAAGTAAAATTTTAGTGGGATTCTTAACACATGTAATTTATTTTTCCCTTCCAGCCAATGGTTTATTGATGCGGAAATACTATCCTGACTAATCAAAGATGGAATCATGTACATCAGTTAATGTGACTTTTAGAAAGGAAAGTCATGCCATGTGAAGATATTGGACTTCTATGTTTAAAAAAAAAAAGGAGGTGGTGATGGCGGATTTAGTTGGTAGCTTATTCGTATTACTGAATGTTTTTTGGAAATATCCCTTACCAGGAACTCTTGAAAGAAAGACCACTTTATGTGGATAGATAACTGGGCAAGACAAGAAACAAACATCAAGATTTAGTAGCCAACCTCTGTAACAGAAGAAGGTCAGTGTTAGGGTTCTGCTGGCATCTGTGCTAGTACTGCTGATATTCAGCTGTTTGAACAGCCTGGAAGAAAGAGTGAGTGCTGAGATGATCCAGTTTCCTTGATGATACTAAGATAGTCAAGGTGTTACAATCCAAGTATGAAGCATTAGAGAAGAATAATGAGAGACTGAATGGCTATTAAAGTAGTAGATGAAATTCAATATAGACAAGTGTAGTGTGATACAGTTTTTAGGTATGGTGGAAAGAAAAACAATCCTAATCTTGTATACACAATAACTGAGTCAGAAATGATCATCATTGCTCAGTGGGATCTTGGGGTTATAGTGAATGTTTTTTGGGAATTATCAGGTTAATGTTGACAAACTTAGGACAGAAGTCTTGGGAAAAGGAAGAATGGAGACCTTCATTACGTAGCAATGAAAAATCCATGATTATATCTTCTCTTAAGTAGTATGAGTTACTCTTATTTTCTCCCTTCCCTCATCTTGAAAAATGATGTAGTAGAACTGGAAAATGTCTACAGAAGGGCAAGAAGGATTAGAGATATGGAAACACTGTCTTCAAAGAATGGTTTAGAAAGAGCCTCTTCAATCTCAAGAGACATGAGAGGCATAGAAGAGTGAATGTTTCCTGTTTTCTTCCAAAACAACAACAAAAGGGTTTCAAATTAGGCTAACAGTTGACAGGACAAAACCGAGGAGTGTTTCTTCACACAATGTGTGAGGCTGTGAAATGTCTCACCACAGGATGTTGCAGTGCTGAAATTCTACAGGTCAACAACAACAACCGGAGTTCATGGATGAGAAACGCCCCATGGTTTTCTGCTATAAATCTCCCACCTCTGACTCAAGAAGCCCAAAGAGACTGTTTGAGATTAGTAACTTTATGTTCTTGCTTTTTTTCAAGTGCCATCCCCCTTCTGGATGTTGTCAAAGACAGTGACAGAGGAGGGACTTTGGGTCTTACCTGGTATGACCTTTCATATCTCCATATGGAGATGAATTTGGTGTGTAAATTAGCAATGAGGATCTACGATCCAGTCTCTTTCTAGAAGAATTCATAAAGTTATGGTAGGAAAGGACCTCTGCAGACAGTGTAGTTCAGGCTTCTGCTTGAATCCGGGCTAACTTCAAAGCTAATTTGAGTTGCTCAGGGTCCTGCCTAGTTCTGAAAGTTCCCAAGGGTGGAGATTCCACCACCTTTCTGGGCTGCTGTTTCAGTGCTTACCAACTCTCCTGGTTAAAATATTTTTTTCCTTATGTCCAGCTGGAATTTTATTTGCTGCCAGTTGTCAACTCTGCCTCCTTTTTTGCTCTGTAACTCTTGAGAAAAGTCTGGCTAGCTCTTATCTATAACCTTCACCTTTAGGCAGTGGAAGACTTCTATCAGATTGTGCTGCTCCCAACTCCCTGTAGCCTTCCCTTCTGCAAGTGAAACAAGCCTGCCCCTCTCAGCCTCTCTTTGGATTTTGTATCCTCCAGCCAGCTAACCATCATGGTGGTCGCTTTCTGGACTCTTTCCAGTTTGTCTTTTTTGGCAGGGGTGCGGGGAAGTGACCTGAAAACCAGACTCAGTATTCCAGATGAGTCTGCGTGCGTGCTGATCATAAAGAACTATCATTCCTCTCAACCCACTGCCTTTAATCTTGCTAATGCAGCCTCGTATGTGGTTAACTTCCATTGCCCCAAGAGTCTGTTGCTGACTTCTATCCAACCTGCTGTCCATCAGATCCTCTACACCTTTTTCTGCAGAAGTGATCCTAGCCAGTTACTCCACAGCCTGTGCTAATGGCTGGGGTGGTTTTGTGGCAGGTGCAGGCCTCTGGTTTTTACTTTGATTGCATTTCATAAAGTTCTTAGTGTGTTTCTCTAGCTTGTCATTTCTTCTGAACGGCAGCTCTGCAACCCAGCATTGTCAAGCACTCCACCAGTTTGTTGTCCTCTCTGAGCTTTCTGATTGTGTGTTCTGTTGCATAGTGCAGATGGTTGAAGAAGACATGTATGTTGGAGCTGATAACCTTCCTCAGGAGGCAAGCAGTACTTGTAATTGGCCACCAGGTAGCTTTTGAACCACTGACCATTATTCTTTGAGCCTGGCTGTTGAGTCCATCCCTAACCCCTGTGGTATTCCAGCCATTCAGTCCACGTCTCCCTATTTGGCTACAATGGGAGACAATGTCAAAAAACTTCCTAAACTTAGTATGAAAGACTACCAGTGCGCTCCTCTCATTCAGAGGTCGTCATTTTGTCACTGAAAGCAAACAGTGTTGTCAAGCTTGATTTGCTTATGGCAAATCTAGGCTGGCTATTCTCAGTCAATTTTACAAGCTTGGAAATGGCTTCCATCTGATTTTTTTTTTTTCCATAACTTTCCCAAGAACTGAGATGAGGCAGACTAGCCTGTAGCTTCCATGATCTTCCAGGTTCTCTTTTTGGAAGAGAAGCAAGAAACTTGCCCTTTTCAGTCATTGAGGACTTTCCTTGTTCGCCATGACATTTCAGAGATCGTAGCAGCTTTACAGTGTCATCGGTGAGCTCCTTCCCTTCTGGTCCCATGTACCTGGATATCCTCAGCTTGCTTTAGACTTCTCATGTGAATAGTACCTCTCTCCCCAGGCTCAGTTGCACATACACAATCACGAAGGCTTAGAAGACCTTACCAGTAAAGACAAAGAAGGCATTTAGAACTGAGACTTTCTGTTGTTGCTAGGTCACAAACTCAATTCTGTAATGCCTTTCTTCATCTTCGTTATGCTGTTCATCTGTCTATAAAACCCTTGTAATTAGAATTGCTTATTAGTTTGAACTCCAGTTGAATAAAGTGGATGTATATGTTGGCCATGATGGTAACGAGTGCTGGATTTCTAGCTGTGACTCAGAGTGCTTCTCCTCCATCTTGGCTGGAGGAATATAACACCTCTGCAAAGAAGATCTTGCCACAATTCATATTGCTTTTGTTATCTTGTACTTTCTCCCAAGCAGAGAGCCCTTCAGCAGTGCATGTCTTCACTTTATTTGGAAACCCCAGGTGCTTAATTAGCGAGCAAGTGACTGTATCTGTCATGGAAGCTGCGAGTGTGCGTTGAGGCTAAAACATTGCCACATTCTCGAGATGCCCAAGCTGCTTAGTGGAATTCAAGGTGCTAAAACCAGCATAAGAAGTCCAATCTGGTTGTCTGACTCCCACAAACATAAATACCATTGAGGTAGTGGAGCTTTTTAAGCTTTGATCACTATAATTAATGAACTTCTGTGCAGGGAAAATGACTTGCATTCTGCTCTCCCTTTCTATATTGTTAAAGGCTATAGATGGTATGTTCTCATGGCATGTTTTTTAAAGCAAATTTTCTCTGAGCCCGAAGAGAAAGGCATGGGCTGAGGTGAGAGTACTTATCAGCAATTGTTTTTATATATTCAATTTATGGATGGAGAACTAAGTGTGTGCACATAGATACATTTAGAAAGCCTTAAGAAGAAAAGAAAAATTAAGAATCTCACTAATATATTGATAATGACTGTAAAAACAAAGGTAGATATGCATTGTGGGATACTGTGTAGAGGATTGACTGGTTTAACTTGATATTATTTATATTTCTTTAAATATTTTTTTAGAGACTGATAATAAACACTTAGTGTATACAGTTTAACCATCAGGATACAATACATGCAAGCATTTAATACTTGCTGTTTTTTTCTAGTTTTAATAGGTATTCAGAAAAATCAAGAAAATGGTATCACTTTTTCAATAAGCCATTAATTTACTAATTTATTTTGTTGGAAATATATTTAGTAGATAACATCACTATATTTAAGGGTATTTCAAGTTAAATTTGATGTGGCTTATTAAAAGAAATATTACCTACATTTGCACAATTTGAACAGTTTTAGCCACTTCATGATTTTTAGAACCAGTCAGTCTTGCCTTGGTACCTTATTCACATTCATGGGCTGGAAGAGGACTGTGTGTGGGCTGAAGGCCAGAGAGTTAACATCATAGTTGAGTTCCGAAGTGTAAGCTTAAAAACTGCCTCTGACGTTCTTAGCTCTGCTGTTTTCTACTCCCTCCACACAACTGAACAACCAAGGTATAGCTCTCATGGCAGTCCTTCCTCCTCTTCCACCAGTTTAAGCGCTTAGACCCAAAAGGATCCTCTCTTGAGTCTTGTCTCCACAGCTAGAGCTTGTGGGAGCATGTTCTGGGACAGCACACCAGAGTTTTCTGGCTTTCTAAAACCAGAGTGAATTATCTCCTGAAATGAAGAAAATACTTGGATCAGGTTATTCAATTGTCTCTGCCTCTCTTTTAGTGCTTAGCACCTGGAAATAGTCATGTGCTACATTTGCAGAAGCCTCCAGCCAAGCAGATTTTCCTTCACAGCACAGTAGCAAAATTTTGGTCTTGGAAAAACTTGTGTTACTGTAATTTTACCCCTTGTGTAGGCTGTTCTAGCTTAAGTCAAATTCCTTTTCATTAGGTTTAAGTTTGACTTGGTTTAGTATATGCTTAAGTTGAATAATGTGTCTGCAGCTGTGGAAGCTGGTGAACAAAAGAAGCAGAATCTATTTAGTGACACTGGGTTTAAATATGCTGCCCACTAATATTTTACATCTCTCCTTTGTATCCTCTTCAGTGCTCATGGTATGAGCCAACTGAGGTGTGGTTTTTCAAGCTCTAATGAGTAGGACAAGTTGGTATTGTGCTTTTACAGAATGCATTCTGGTAGGTTCTTGCTGCTTTATTTCAATTTTTTCAATGTTTAGTAGCTGGTTATCCTTTTTTCCTTACGGTAATGCTTCCCTAGGCTGAGTTCTGTAGGCCACACTTGTCCTTAAAGAATAACTGTGTAATCCAGGCTTGGTCACAGAATCGTACTGGCAGTAAAAGTTGAAAGTCTCTAATAGGCTTGTGGCAGCTGATGATAGGTAAATTTTGCAGCTGTCTCTTGGTCCGACAAGTTTGGTATTCACTGTTTTATAACGATGGTACCTGAAAATTAAAGTGAACCATAATTAAGAATTTTTTAGAATTACATTTTCCAGAGCATTGCTTTGTTATGTTTTCCTTCCATTTACTTTTGTTATTGGAGAAAGAAAATAAATTTATTGGTACAGTGCCTGTAACTTTTGAAGAGTTCTGTGGTAAAGCAAACCAGTACTGGGAAATGGAGTCTCTTTTGGAGCATAGGAACTGTACGAGTAACAAAACAAGCAGTGGATCAAGATGCAGAGTCTAGATAAGATGCTTTCTCAGTAAGGAGCATAGCAGTTGTAATTTATAAATTTGGGCATTCGTAGAACCTAGTCCTGTAAAGTAAGTGTAAAAGCTGTACCTGGATACAATTTACAAATATCCACTAGAAACTGCTGGCTCTATAGTAAGAAACAGGTGCCCATGCAAATTATGACGAAGTCTGTCAGTTTCAGTTGTGCAACTAATTTCATATATACTTTAAAGTTTTTTTTTCTTTGCTTTACAATATTACTTTAAAGTAATTTCTCTTGTTATGCTACACTAAAATTATGTTTAGCAATATATTTATTTGTATTTACTTTCAGAGTATATAGTAAAACAGTTCAACTCCTAGTCTCTTCCACACAGGACTTTCAGCTCTTTTTTTGAGGGAGGAAAAAAAAAATGGATAAAACAAGATTCAAAAACCTATTACACCTAGACACAAAATTAATGATATATAATGATGCCAGCTGAAATTGCAAGTCCAATTGTTTTAAATGTCATATGAACACAGACTGCCAGAAATTTGCACGCTAAAGAGACAGAGCATGGGAAACGGGAAGTGTTATTGCTCTTGTGTGCAGATAAGAAACTAGGGAAAAGGGAGATTAAAGCTAAGATTTTTTCAAACTGACTAGATCTGTGTGTCCAGTTCAACTGACTGCTCAAAATTTAACAAACACTTTTTGTAGTCAAACAGATACCTCACATCAATAGTAGCTTCTGAAAGTCTTGATTGGTGTAGCTTTTCAGTGTGGTGTGGAAAGCTGATTAGCAAAGTACTTGCAGAAATTAAATTCAGTAGATGCAAGTAACTGAAGAAAACATGTCTTAAAGAAGTTGTCTTAATGCTGTCTGGCATCAAGGCTTGGAGTGGGAGACAAGCTTCTATGTTCAAAAGTGTGAGATTTCAAAATAATGGTCCCCCAAAACACGCATTCTATCTGTGGGGCCTTAAAATCATTTATCTTTTTTTTGGAAATGGAGAAGGGAAATAAGATAAGAGCTAAAGATGGAATAAAAGATGGTTATATAGACAATTAAGTGGGTGTTAAAGCCTGTTAATTGTGATGTTTTATGTGGTTTGAGTTTTGGGGGGTGTGGTGCTGGGATTTTAGGGGAGGATGTATAAGGAAAATAATTGTTTTAGCTTGATACTTCCTGTGGTAAAGGCTTGTTCTGTCATTTGTTTAGGTCTTAGTTTGAGATGCCAAAAAGCATTAAATAGATCATTTCAGTCTTTCTGAGAGGAAGAGGAGCCCTTTTATATCTTATCAGGAGTATCCTTTGTTATACTTCTACTACAAATAAGAACAACTTATTGTAGGTCATACAAAGTCTTGGGAAGCAAGTACTTTGGCTCATCCTCCTTATTCTGAACGGAAAGTCTTCCTCTGTGCATCTTTAATTGAGAATTGCAATGATTATGTAGTAACCTCTCTCCTAATAGAGCCCAAAAGGAGAGTGGACCCTGGGGATACTTTCTTGCATGTAAATGATTAGAAGGAAGAAAATGGAGGCAATCTTGATATAATTGATTAGAAGTGATATACTTGAGAGATTTGTAATCAAACATATGTGATATATACCAAACAGAACACTGATTTGTGTTTCCTGTTTTACCTTTAATATGTGTAATCTGATTGCTAGCTAAATTATGCCTTTGATTAATGGAAAAGCAATCAAGATAATCATAACTACCTGAAAGAACTTCTCATGGACTTTTTCAAGATAAAAGATATGGATTAATTAAGTGTATAACACTGGAATGTTTTTAGCTCTAAAATTCCTGTTTCTGTGAAGTAATAGAACTTCCTGTCCAAATTGCTTATGCTGTCACTGTAGTCAAAGCAACAAGATGGGAGCAGCTTAACATTTACTGTAAGCTTTCCGCAAATCATTCAGTACCCTAAGCATTGACCAGGCAGTAGACTACTCCCATATATGTGTTCTTAATGGCTATCAGTAGCAGTTTTGATATGGCTGTCTCATAAAGGCATGGGACAAGTAGGACAGGAGACCTCCAAGACTGGCTAGTCTCTAAGCCAAGGAATGGAGTCTTAGAAGAATTTAACAAACTTAGTCATACAGTGTAGGGTTTTTTCACCAAAACAAGACTTACATGGAGTTTCTCTTAGCATTTATTATAGTCCTACTGGAGTTAATATTGAAAAGTAGTCCTTCATGGGCAGAAGTAAGGAGGAAACCTATTCGATTTCCTGAATACCCATTGGTGTACTATGTATAAGTTTTTCAGTAGCCAATATGCATTATATATGCTTTCACAAAGGTAACTTTCTCTTCTTTTGTGAACTCTTGAATGAAAGAAATGTAAACTTAAAACGGCATGTTCTGAAGGGTGATCTCGTAGTTGTAGTTAACTTGTAGCTTTCCATTTTTAGATACACCTTTGTCTTTGCTTTCTGTTTTCCCTGAAATGTTTCCATCAGTGCTTGCTACAGTCAAAGCAGGATAGGTGAAACTGGTATCAGAGAAGAATCTACCAGCTTTTATTTCCTGTCACTTTTTTTTTTTTTTAATAATCTTTGGATTGTTAGCTCCTTGCTGAGAGGGCTTAAATAAGGCCTTTGATATGAGAACTCAAGTTCAATTAATGAATTCTAGTGTCCTGGAACCGAGGTGGTGTTCTGACTGCATCAGATAAAATCATCAGTCTCTCTAAACTCTAGAAGACCTGACTTTTTTAATACAGAAATTCTAATGGCTTGATATTTCTCATTTAGGTGCCATATGAAACACTGAACAAACGGTTTCGAGCTGCACAGAAAAACATTGATCGAGAGACTAGCCACGTTACAATGGTTGTGGCAGAGCTGGAGAAGACACTGAGCAGTTGTCCTGCTGTGGATTCAGTTGTTAGTCTCCTGGATGGAGTAGTTGAAAAACTCAGTGTTCTGAAACGAAAGGTAAGTGTCGTTCTACCTTGTGATTGCTTTGTCTTTGCAAAGTTAACAAAAGTAGTTTTCTGCAATGCTGATTGCTTGAATTTTCTTTTCAAGATATAGGTATTGCAGGCACTGTAAACAAAGGCCTTAGAATGCACAGCAAAACACCAAAAGTTACTGTATCTTGCTTCACTGTGCTTATGATATATGTCTTGGCATTCCATGACTAAGTATAACAAACCTCTGTTGAGAGTTAAAATTAATATGTGTTTATGTCCTGAAAAGGAATTTCTCTACCCACAGAAAAGAAATAGCAGCAAAATTAATTTATTTCTATCAATTCCTGCTGGTCTAGTGGAAAGGTTTGTGCGGTTCCATTAATTGATCACTTGAGGAGGGAAAACAGGTAGAAAATGAGGCTGAAAAGTGTTGAAACCCCAGTAGGGGCAGTTGTATGCAGTGTTGAGGCTTCTTTGCAGGCGAAAGTGCGAGTTGTCCTGGATTGTTACTTGAATGTTTTTTATAAATGTCAAACTTGCAGGTTGGAAGGTTCCTAGGGAATATTACTAAAAGCATTTTAAACAAAGTTTAGCAGTATAACCTGCTTCTAGCTGTTAAGCTTGAATGCTTGTGTAAAATACAGCCAAACTTTCGTGCCTTTACCACATCTTTCTAAGAAGAATGAGTTAAAAACATAAACTACATACTATAAGCCATCCTTATTTTGGATGGGAATATTACTCATCCTGAGACTCATCAGAACACTTACTCAAAACAAATCTTGCAGAAAAATGAAAATAGCTTTGTCACCTAGCTTTAGAGCAGTGCGTCTCCAAAAATAAATAGACAGAACAAATGGTAGCAGTCATTTCATTAAAACTTAAATGAAATAACCAACAGATGTAAAACTTGAGACTACATTAAGTGAAGCATCAAAATACCTTGGAGGTTTGTAACATGAAAATAAGTCAGGTATGTTGATTTGGGGTTTTCTGCTTGAACAGGTTAGCTAGGTGTCAAAAAGCTGATCTGCAAAAGATTTCATAAATCTAATTGCTGTTTTCATCTTTGGTTTGTGAGACTTAGAGGTCTTAAAGGATATGGTTTCTTCGTTTCTCTGTTACTTACAGAAAGAAATTACTGCTATTTCTGACAGAGGTGTTAGATTTTGCTTGTAGGTGTGTAGTAATGATGTGGAGGAGTAAGTTATTTACTTGTTAAATCTTTGCTGACTGCGGGGGTGTGTCTGAAGGCATTGCTGAATGTTTTGGGTGCAAGGCTCCATTTTAGTGTAATTGCTCATTTGTTTTTGACTGCCTGAAAGACTGTGGGGAATCTTATAGCTGCTGAGAAAGAACAAAAGGCAAAAAAATCTGTTTAACAGTAAAAGTCTTCTGAAATACAAAGATCTTGTTTCTGCTCCAAACCCTCAACTCCAGCTGTCTTCTCTGTAATCTCTGCCCCGAGCAAAATGATTGTTTTCTTTAGGGCCTTTGGACCCATGTGGGATCTCTGTTTCCTCCTGTGTTTAGACAAGGATCTGATGAACTGCTGAGATGGCCATAATAGAATTAGATGGTTCCTTTGTTTAACACCTTACTCACTCTTAAAAAAGAGCTTTTCAACACAGCAGGTTTCTTGGGTTCTGAGAATGATCCTGGGGAAACCTAGGCCTTTGTGTTTTCCCTTTTGTATCCTGCTTAATAGCTTGTTCCCTTAAGGTCTATTAATGTCCAGCAGGGCAAGTCCATGTAGACTTGCTTCAGAGGGTTTTGCAAAGTATCTGTATGTAGCCTTTCTGAATGCACCAGAAGGATCAAAAAAACCAGCAAGAGCTGTCTAAGTCCAGATACAAAACCATATAAGGAGAGCCCTTTGATATGAGAAGGGGCTCAACCTTTGTGCCTGGCTGCCTTAAATTCTCCTAGTTGTATTCAGAATAATTCTCGAGGTTGCCTTCGCATCTGATAATACTGCAGACATCTAACAAGGGAGTTCTGGCTTGAGTTAATGTTTGCTTGCTGAATAGGAAAAGACTCAGTTTATAATTTAAACAAAATCTGATCACCAAACCATATGTTACAAAATAAAGCTAAATTCAGTAATAGAAGTAACTCAGACTTCAGTAATAAAAATAACTCAGGTTGTAGATGTTTACATGAATTTTATAAAAAACTATCTTGTATAGTGACTAGGGTTTTAGATACTTGAATTTTTGTATCGAGGGCTAGATCAGAGCCAGGCCTAATTAGGGCAAATTCTTGGTAGGCTTTTGTTGCACAAGTTTTCATTTATTTCACTTTGCTTTTCAAATATTGATCCTTCCAAAAGCAGTCTGTAAATGAACGTACATGGTAAAACCAATTAGAACCAACTTGTGCTTCCAGGGCTGGAGCTGTTATCCAAGGATGATACTGTAGCCTGAATACATTGAGTACTGGGAAGGTAGCAGTGGCAGCATGGAGTGCAAAGTGGGCTGCCAAAAGCCACCCAGGTTATTTGGTCTGTGCTTGGTTGGCAAACCTGCATGGACTTTCCTGTTGCCATAGCTGTGCAGTTATTCTAACACAAGCCAGCGAGTTTAAAGTTATCACAAGTAAGGCAACCCAACCTGAAATTGCTTCACTAGTGATACATCGCAGATGGGAAAGGTGCTAAGCCTCCATCGTCTTCTGGTTTGCTTTTACCTTAGCAAGCATGTAAAAGTACTGCAAGCTTTCTTGTGTTCTGTAGCCTGGCATGACCCACAACTGTCATGTGCTGTATACTGAGTCAGCTAGCTTTGAATTACGATATGTCTGTAATAAAATTGCCTGGTAAAATTTGCAGCTTAACTAATTGGCCATATAACTTTAAGGTTGAAGGAAAATAAGTATGACCTGAGTGTTTGGTTTTTAATTTAAAAAAAAAAAGTTGTGGAGATATTTTGGGGTGTGTGTTTTGCACTTGGCATGCCAGTATGTTGGTTTAAAAAAAAAAGTCATTCTGCTTCCTCTGGACAAATTTATTTTCCTAAGTAAGGCTCCTAACAGTAGATCCATGTTTCCAGAGTAGCAGAGGTAAGTAAAATAATACTAGTTTAACAAAGCTGATAATTTTTGAAAAACTACTCTAAGATCCTTGAATTAAAGGTGCCAAGAGGCCAGATGTTTATATAATTTTCATTATTGCATGACTGATTAAAATGGCTCCAGTGTATTAGAAGTAATGTGGGTTTACTCTGCATCACTCCTCAGTAGAACTAATTCAGTAGGACAGCTGCTTCAGGAAGAAGCCATGCATAGGTTAGAGGTGGAAATTCATGATGTTCAACCGTTTGGACCAGATGACTGCAAACCTTCACAAAGCTCTTTGCAGACTATTACAGCAGTTGCTGCTGTAGTTGATACGCTGCCATTTTCAGAGTAACTGCACATTAAGCAGAAAAGTGCATATACTCATAATGTTTAAATTTGTTTAAATTAAATGTTTAAATAAATAAGTTTAAAACTTATTTATATGCAAGAATATCTCAGAACTGGATCAGCCACACTGAAACTTAGATCCTGCCATAGGAAATGTCTTTCTAAATGAAAGAAATGCTATTGGGAGTAACTGTGGAATACATAAAGAATGCTTACAAACAATTCTTACTGTATTTTGCTTTAAAAGCAAATTGAAAATGTATAGCTCTTATTTGTTCCTGTTAATTTTTATTTTTTAGGCAGTCGAATCAATCCAGGCTGAAGATGAAAGTGCAAAACTCTGCAAACGTAGGATTGAACATCTGAAAGAACATAGTAGTGACCAGCCAGCTGCTGCAAACATGTGGAAGAAGAAACGTATGGATCGTATGATGGTGGAACATCTTTTACGCTGTGGCTACTACAATACAGCTGTAAAACTAGCGAGACAAAGTGGTATTGAGGTTGGTAGCAATGTGTGCTAACTTACTAACAAAACGGTAGTGAAGAGGAAGTTGGCAAATAAGAACAACTATTTTTATGTATTGGTGTGCCTTTATTACTAATGTTTATCTGTTAATCTTTTTAGGCCTGAGTTTGATCTCCTTACTTGACATAAATTGCATTTTAATGTATTAAATAAGTCAAAATTGAATGCATAACTTTTAGTCACAAACTAAATGCTTTTAGATAAACACCTTGCCCTATTAAAACTTAGAGTAATTCTCAAATGTCGTACAGAATTTCTTGTTAGAGGCCTTTAGGCTGCTGATTAAGCAGTTGGTGGAGCTTCCCATCTGTCTAGCCACGCTTAAATGATATGTGTAGGTGACCAGACTGAGCAGAACACCGTATGCTGATTGAAGGAACAACTGTTTTATTGTATCATCCTACTATTTAATGCATCGAGAGGAAAGCTGGCTTATACTTTGGAAAATAAATCTTGATACAATTTGCATTTTTTAGTAGCCAGTATATCTTGCATGGTCCATAGAAACTTTTTGCTGTTTTGCTGATTTCCCCATCTATGATTCTGTGATTGTCACTTTCCTTTTCAGTGGTTATCTAGTTGGTTTTGCTTCTATCTCATAATTGCTTATGAAGTGTTTGGAGTTTGTGCACCTTTGTGTAGCTTCTTTATGCAGAGCAATGAATCCATACTCTGGTCCTCTGACAGCCACAAGGACATGAAAACTGATTCTTTAAGAATTTGCTGTTTATGTAGAGAAATCATGTTTTGCTAATTTTAAGTAGCATTTGCTATTTGATCCTCAGTGATTCTTGAATTTTAAGTTCTTTTCATATTCCTGATTCCAGAAGGTATGCAACTCTTTTGGTTAAAATCTTTCTCCTATAAAGATAAAGATGCTGAGAGTTTAGTTGTATTATGTGACTTAGGTACTTTGCCTTTCTTAGGTGACACAGTTGAACACATCTCTGAGCTAGTTGAGGGGAAGAGATTTTTGTTACTGGTGTCAAATTACAGCATATGTACCTGTTCTTTGTCTTGTACAACGAGCATATCTGTCACATGTCTCTCCTGTCTTACCAGTCTGATCCTGTTCAACCAGTAGTGATTTCAGTAAATGCCAAAAAGGAAATGGCAAGTAGAGGTTGAATGGAAGGGAGAGGGGGAAGAAGTGGGTTACAAACTATTAATAGGAACGAGTCCTGAAGAAATTCACTGAAGAGGCTGCTATGCCTCACTAAAGGTAGCACATATGTGTGAATCAAAAAATCGAGACAATTATTCTGGGATAATTGCAGCTGAATGGTCAGCAGCTCTTCCACTTCTGGTAGATGTTTCCCTCTGTTTTGAGCAGGAGCTCATCTCATGCTGAATCATCATGTTACCGTACCTACTAGGTCTGCTGAAAAAGCACTATGGAAATATTTTCACTTTCATAGCAAGTTTTATTATGCCTGATTGAGTAATGCTCACCTTGGGTTTAGACATGAGCGTGGAAGTCCATTATGATACACTGCAAGACCGTGTGGTACGAAGCGTTGCACTTGTGAAGCATTAAAGCTTTTCATTCTGTTTGCTGAATAGAAGGTTTTGTGTTTAAAAAAAAAAAAAGTTTTAAATAAGTTTATTTAACTTCTGCCTTCAAGCCTAAGTATTTTTATTTGCATAACACCAAAGTTAACTTGAATAATGCAGAACTTGGTTGCACGTGTTGGATGCACTGAGGCTGTATTTCTTCTAGTTTGCTAAAATCATGCATTTTACTCAACATTGACGTTTACATTTGGGCTAAATGAGGATAGGCTTCCCTCAGTCTCTCAACATTATACTCAGTCTTTCCTACTGTATGGTAATGCTCACTGCAAACAGCTTTTATAATGGTAAGATAATGAGACTTGATAATTATAAAGAATTTGGTTTTGCTGGTTTAGTAAGACAACTTCTCTGTTTCTTTTTATTCCTTTCTTGCTGAAGGATATGAGCATGTAAACATTCTCTAATGCTTAAGGATGTAACTTTGCTGTAGAGATTACAAAATATCATGGCATTTTTCTCTTGTCCAAAGTAATCTTTCTGTTTACTGTAGTCTCAACTGTAATTTTGGTAAATGTCTCCACCACTGCAGGCTTTAGAAGCACACTGCTGTATAGTGAATCTGGTCACGTCTATTACCTGGTATTTTTTTTTTCTGTATCAAGACAATATTGTTACCACTGGGTAGGCACTATACCCTAAGTAGGAACGTGAAAAAAGGTGGGGTTTTTGCTCAACTTGTCTGCCAGCCAGAGGTGAGGCCAGTGGACAAGTGGAGCATGATCTAGCAAAGCGATCTAGCAAAGAGGACTCAACAGCACTCTGGGTTGCATTGGGGTGAGCATCACCAGCAGGGGGAAGGGTGGTGATCCAGCCCCTCTTCTCAATGCTGATTAGACCCATCTGGAGTGCTGTATCTAGTTCTGGGCTCCTCAGCAGACACCCTGGGGTGTGGAGTCTCCCTGTACTTGGAGATATTCAAACCCAAATTGGACTGGAAAAGGTCCTAAGTAACCTGTTGTAGATGACCCTGCTTTGAGCAAGGGGACTACACAACCTCCAGAGGTCTCGGTCTCAACCATTCCATGATTCTGTTTCTATGATTGCAGGCCAAATGGCTAGAAGTGCCCTTTGCTGCTATTTGAAAAGGCTGAAGGAAACGGCTCTTTCCATTTCAGTTGTAGCTTGTGGATCCTAGATTAAGCATCTTTCAGTAGCTGTTAGACCAGTCTTGGGAGCATGTCTCAGCCTGCTTGTTTTAAGTTCCTTTCACAGCTTGTGAATGCTAAGAGACCTGCAGAGCTGCTAAGGTACTTCATGGGTGGAAGCAGTTTAGAAAGTGTTGTTTCAGTGACCAAAAGCAAACCATTGAAGTATTCATATGTTTGGCAATAATACACAGAAGTTTGCTCAAAGATTGACTATGCACCATAGTGTCCAATTCTAATAGTTATTGATGGGCTGTGACAAATTCTAGTCTGCTTTCCAAATTAACTACCTTCATAGGAATGATATTCTTGAATTCTTGTCATGGAAGTTAAGGACTTAAAAGCTGTGGTTATAAACTAGGAAGCAAACAGCTATGAAAAGAAATGCTGGATGTGAAAAATGATAGGGAAGTTTAAATATCAGGGTTATGAACTAGCTCAAGTTAGGAATAACTTCTCGTATGCAGCATATATAAAGCATAATTTTATATGGCAATATAAGAAATAAACTACAAACATGTAATGTGTGTAATATGTCTTTAAAGAAAAGTAATGCTGTTTGGGAAAGTAAACCGAAATGTGAGTAATATTAAAATAAAAGCTGACAGTCAAGGACAGAAATGTCACGTTCATGCCAAAGTAAATATGGGGTGGAGGGGATTCTATTGTGGACTTTTTTCTTGATGTCTTCTGGCTGCCTAATGATCCGAAAAACAGTTTGGGTTGAAGATATAAACTAGATGTTAAGTTTTTGTTATTGCATAGAAATGAAGCTCATCAGTAACAGCTTGTTACACTTAATAATGATCTTATTTTGACTCTATTATGACCTTGGAGTGCAACACAATATAAAAATGCATATTTTCATCTGCAGATTCATATATTCAGCTAGCTGGCAGGGTTGTCTGTTAACTTAAACTTTGCTATTCCATGTTCTGCTACATTAAATGCTATCTCACTTCTGTGCCATTAATTGATAGGCAAACCTAGTTTTGGAGATGTGGTGTTCCAGTAGGAAGTTGGTTGCTGTTTGTAGATAAGTTTTTATAGTTAGGTTAGGTGTGTAGTGCTTTGTTTGCTGTTCTTAGGGGTGGTTGTTTTTTAAATTTCATGCTTTTTCTAGCCCCTTTTTTAATAGGCTAGAAAGAAAAAAAAAAAAACATGTAAAGTGTTTTTATGTACTTTGCTTAATTATGTAATAGCCGTAGTGATTGTTTTCAATCATATAGGCAAAAAACTGAGATTCTTAAGCTGCCAGTCTCTCCTATCATATACTGTAAAGTCTCTTTCTGTTTTTGCTTAGTTTATTTTGGTGAAAGAATATGTCCTTGCCTTAATGCCAAGGCTGTACAGAAGTTGTACAAATGGCAGTGTGTTTTCTGTGAAGAATAGCATAAATTAAAACCAAGTGTCTGTTAGGGCAGGGAGCAAATTATTTAGAAATCTATAAACCACTGAGGGACAGAACAACTACACCCACAGGGAGGGTGGGCGGACAGTGGCACTGTAAAGTTGCAGGTATAAGAGAACGCTTGAGTTGAAATAACTCTTTTAAATAGCTTAAAACTGGTGAACTTGACCTTGCCTCGTGGATGCCAATCAAAGTTTTGCAAGTTAATGTTCTTAGATCAGTAATTAAGTAGGTGCATCGTCCTTCAAAGATATTTAACTAGCAATTTGCATTAATACCACAGTGTGCTTTTTGCTTTTGAGAATTGTTGAGAAAAAAAATTTAGTATTCTGCTGACTTCAAAAGTTTTCTCTAGACATATGACTGTTATAAACATCGACCTGTATTAGGAGGGCTTCTTGACACTTCAAGCAGTATTAAACCAATTGATAGCAGTCCTAAAAAGATAACAGTGTTCTTGAAGTGGGAGTTCAGATCTTCAGTTTTGGTCAGTGGTTTCCTTCTCGAGCAGAACTTCTAAATCTGTGCTAACAGTTATTCCCTGGAGAATATGAAAAGGCAGATATTGCAAAGCCATTCTGAAAATATTTCATGATCTTTCAAACTGGTATAGTAAATATATTTTTAAAAAATAAATTTTGATTAGTATAAATGAAAGGAATAGTAGTCACTGAAAAAGCTGATTATCCTCTGTTTTCCCCTCCCTCCAATTTGGTCTGGTTCTTCCTCTTTCTACTGCATAAATGCAGCTTCAGTTTTAATAGTTTGAAAACCATTTTGAATGGATTAGTCTGTCTGACTATTTGGAAAGATACCTGCAACAAATTCAGGTGTGTTCCATCGCCTTAATTTTGTTATGGAAAGTAATGAAATCTTATTTGATGTCCTCTGGAATAAGAGAAACTTGAATTTTTCAAGTCAAGCTGCGTGGCTTTTAACCAACTACCTGATCTCTTCTTCATGCTCTTCTACATCATTGTTCCTTTTTTCAACCCCAAAGTGTTCTTTCCTTGCTTTATAAAAGTGTTCCTCAACACTGTGAAATGGATCCTTCAGCTGAGACATCAGTAGAAGACTGCTGAGTGATTTCTTTGTGTGTTAGAGGGCAAAATCTCACCGAAGCTGCCATTTTTGAGAACAACTGTTCCTACCAATGATTATCTAAAAAAAAAAAAGGGGGGGGGGTGTGAGTGGGTTAAAATGACCTGCACATTCGAGCATTGCAAATAGGAACAGTATTAAGTTTTAACTTGAAGTGAATGAAAAATTCTCTCTGAGAATAGTGTTCTAATCAAAATGTGATAGGCTTAGGTTTGTTCAGGTCTCACTGAAGCTCACCTCCTGGTTGTTGGGAAAGGAGAGCAGATAGTATTGAACCCACACCTACCTAGATTTTAAGGAAGGTTTCATATTTTAAGAAGCTGATTGTCTTTGCCTGTCCCACTGGACTGAAAGTTTCTTATGCCTGTGTAGCTGGTATTCTTGCTCTGAGGGATGTGCAGGGTAAAAGCATTCTGTAGTCAGTGAATGTCCACAACTACAGGCAGATCTGCACACCAGGAGGAATCTGCAGGTAGGATATCGATTCTGTGTTTCTGGAGACTGATGTGTGCTCCATTGAGTCTTTTATCACTGCTAGAGCTGCATTTCACTTCATGAATGAATAGACTATCACCATAGCAGACTGATAGTATATACGTATGGAAAAAATAAGCATGTGCTTTGGTACAGCTGTGTTCTACCAGCCTTCTCCCCGAAGGCCTGAAATGGCTATTCAGATTTAACTTATATGGTTAGGTGAATTAGGAGTGAAACCTTAAATCTTGAGTGAAACTTAAAAATCTAGGAAACTTAAAAAATGTAGGAGTGAAACTTAAAACTAAACTTAAATCTAAAATAGTCTTAACAAATAAGCTACATAATACAGTTCAAGAGCATTGGGTCAGTAAACTTAATACTTGAGCAGGATGGATGTCAGTAGTATGTGATTGCTTCAGTAAGAAATTAATATCAATGTTTAGAAAAACTTAAATTTGAGTGAAGGAAGCCGTATGATCTTAAAGTTAAAAGCTGAATAAGTACTTCTCTTAACAGTCATACCAGTGTACCCTTAGAAACCTTCCTTGTTAAGACGTGTAGTCCAAGAACGGCTTGTAGGCAAACACCCAAATATGTATTAAATTAATTCATCAAAACAAGTTTACATTCATAACACTTCAATTTTAAATAGGTAAATAATATTCAGCATAATGCTTGCATATATTCTTTGCTTCACTGTCATGCAGAACCATAGACAAGCTACGTTTCTAAATGCAGGCTGGATGGCAAAAGGTGTCTTTTGTCTGGAGCTATTTGTGTCCCTCTCCTGTGACTTGCTGTTCCCACACTAGACATCTTTGAGAAAGCTACATGTGAAGGAGTTCCTAAACTGCCATGAGTTATTTAAAGGTGCCAGCATGTTAACTTGTGCTCTTTGAGTTACCTTACAGTACTAGGCTATAGATGAGCAAATCAAACTCCTTTAAATGTGTTTTGGCTGTTCACAGTGTAGGCATGGCAACTTTCACTAGACAGGTATAATGAATGTCTGGGTGTGTTCATCTGAATTTCAAAGTGCTGTAATTCCTGAACAGCCTTACATCTGCAGTTTGTCTCAAGCATCTTTGGGAATTAGAATTATGTAAATGTGAAATAGTCAAGATCGATGCAGAATAACAAACTTTCTCATTACAAATCATTTGACACTTCAAAAGCCAACAACATGAAGTGTGCTGTGATGTTGAATGTCTATTTTTTCAGTCCTTTTAGACAAAATGGGTTACCTATAGTGTATCATAACAGAGCTAATTTATTACAAAATACCTAGTCTGGAAGGCTAGTGATTCAAAAAAGATTCTTGAATTGAAATTTTACTTAAGGGGAGCATGGTGCTACCACCTGTAGATTGCCTAAATATAGATGAGGTTTGGTTTCAGTTATGCCTCTGAGATTTTTCTTATTGTACGTTCTTCCTGCCAGACATTCCTTCAAAGTGTAAATGTTACTTTACATTAGCACTTTCTCTTATTACTATACTAGATGACAGGAGTTTGCTTTTTGTGAACGTGTGTAGCTGCTAATACAGACTGATCCTGCTTGGACAAAAGCTTCAGGGCTCATGCTCAACTGGTAAAGAATTAGTTGTCTTTCCTCTACTAGAAGAGGCTACAACAGAAAATGGCCAAGGTAGAGCTAAGACCAGAAGCTTTTTTTTTTCCCCCTGCCCAATGATGCGTCTTAAGCTCTAGAGGCTTTGTCGCATTACTCTAGCGTAGTCATTTATTACTGTGCTTAGCGAGGTATAATGTACTGCTGGATAAGGTGCAGCCATTTGCTGAGCTACAAAAATTGCTGAGGCAGGAGCAGAGGATGCATTGGGAAAACAGCTTGCTAATAACCAACCTAAGTGCTAGCTGCAACTGTGAGACTCTACCAAAGTGGCTTATGTGCATGAGAGAAAGTAGGCGGATGAAACATTTCTCTTTATTTGGCTCTGGAGCAATCGGTACTAGAATACATGCAGTTTTGGTCACCACACCTTAGGAAAGCTGTTAGAATAATTGGAGGGAGATGACTGGAAAATGTAAGGGGGTGGGTGCTTTTGCTAGGTATGAGAGCAAAAATCATATACCAAGGAACTTCATAATCTAGTGCAGAAAGGCTTAGGGAGTAAACAGTACACGGGAATCACAAGTCAGAAAAATTCAACTTTGAAATCAGGCACAAGGTTAGAACATGATTTAATCACTAGAACCAACTACCAAAAGAAGTACCAGCATCTCCTAATCTTCTGACAGATAACCAGTAAATGTAAGTTACTGAGGTCTTTCAAAAATAACCAGGTAAAATTAAAAGGTCTGTGCTATACAGGGGTCATGGAAGATGCTCTCATGTGAAAGCTTGACTGTACACCATGGGATACTGTTTTTACTTTGTAGACAGAAACTCTTCTGGCTCTTCTGTAGATGAATCTGTGGTTTGGCTGTCTGTCTTTGCTTTTTTTTTTTTTTAACAGCTAGCTCTGCAGCTGGCTTTTGAGTAGGACATTCCATCAATTACTCTGTTTATTTTCTCTGTAATCCTGTTAACGTGTGTAGCATTATAACACTTAATAGTAGCTTAATGAACTTCAGACAATGTTATTTTATGAGCAGAGAGTAAGGAGGCCTCTTAATGTTAGTTTGTGCCTCACTTTAACTCATCTTCAGTAACTGTGATGTTGCTGTGTTGTCACCACCTGCGCCATTGTTTTCTTAATAATTTGTGTTTCCCTTCGATCTCAATGCAGTTTATACATACTCTGCATTCATTCTGAAGGATCTTTCTTGTAACCAGCAGCCTTTTACTCCTCCCCTTGTATAGGAGCAGAGGAATTGACTGCGGGGGAAAGGTCTCTCTTCATGTTACTGCCATCAGAACCTATTGTCCTGTCCCACTTTTCACCTGCACCTCACTTTTTCTTTCTGGACGTGTTTCCAAGTAGGCAGTGTTACTGTGGTGTCTTCTAGTCCTCCTGCTTCTGCCAACTGATGTGTTTTTCTCCATTTCCCCACTGCAGAAATACGCTAACCTCTTTCTTCTTCCCCAGATGGTCCTGTCGTCTACCTTGTGGCTCCTTGCATCTGCCTTCTTCCCAGGTTGTGTAATGATAGTCATGGCATCTAGATGATCCCTGGACTTGCTGTGTATTCATCACAGAGGAAACCTTAACAAACTACTGTATTAATATAGAAGGCTAATTTGACCTTTTTGTTCATAACTGTTCATTATTGCATTTCTGTTTCAGTTCTATAGCTGTGTCCTAAATTATATTGAAGGTTAGGTTGCAGGTTGAGGGTATGTAGTTCAAGTTGTTGTTTTAGAGTGGTTTAAGTAAGTGTTTATTGTATTTCATATACAAGTAGCTTAAATGAATGCTTACCGTACTACTGAATGCTAAAGTGCATCAGGAAAGCCTTTTTTAATAAGAAGGTAGTGCTCTTATGCATGTAATATGTATAGATAGTCAATCTTATTAAAACTGTCAGTGGTACATACTCTTGGCAACAAGCCACTGATAGCTTGAGGCATACCAGCCTATTTTCAATTTCGTATTGATGGTAGTAAGCAATTAAAAATAAACAATTTGCTTGTTTAAAAATACATAAACAGCATCTTATGATATTATGAATTGCCTATTTTGTACAAGAAATAGCCTATTTTATGACTGTTTTTTTCCACCAAGGAAGCTTTCTCTTCTACAAAATGCTACCTTTTATCACCTGAATCAAATCTTTTTTTTTTTAATCTTCTTGTAAGCCTAACTTTTCTTGGATAAATCATCTTGGTCTGAGGATAGCTGATGGGGAATTTAAAAACATCAAGTATTGCTTGTTTTAGTACTTGTTTCTGTTTTTGATCCTTGTTAAAGATTTACATTTCAGGTGTGAAATATTCTGGATTTTACTTTACTACATAAACGTTCATGTGACTTACAAGGGATTTTATCATGCATTCCTTCTGACGGCTTTTGAGACTTGTGGCTGGAGATGTCATAAAATAAAAGCACTTCAACTCATGTGCAGAGTAGAGACCGATGGAGAAGAATGACTATTGACCTGACTGCTCCAAATCTTAAAATATGTTATATAAATTAAAACCCTCCCATGAACACTACAGAAATCTTGAGCAAAAGCTGTATTGATACTAGAAAAATGATGCTTTGGTCTTTTAAAGCCATTTTTGACATAAAATAGCAACTTTGCTTTTGATCTTGTTGTATCTGGTGCTGAAATGTAGGAGCAGTTTTCTTGGTGAATTTAGAGCCACACATCTAGATCTGAAACTGCATATTGAAGAGTTTGGTTTTTATATTTGGGAATGGACTAATCAAAACACTGTCTTATCAGAGACGAAAATCATTACTGACTCTTTAAAAACAATTTGTAGTGAAGTTCAAATTTTTACCTGCTGTGAAACAGAAACTCTACCTCTCATACTAATCCTACATATTGCTGCCTTTGTTATGACTGTGAAACTAATGAATGATTGTAATTTAAGTGAAAAAATTTTAGTTTGAGGTGTAGTTACAATGTAAAGATGTTTCACTTAAAAAAATTTGATTAAGGCTTCTGCATATGTGCTGATGTCAGAGCTTTCTAAAGGCATCCCAGGGGCACTCTTAAATTGCCATGTTTGAAGAGGTCACTTCTAGAATGGGACTGAAACAAAACCCTTGGGTGGAGTTACTATTGTTGAACGTTGATATCTTACTTCGACTACTGAGATGCACTTAGTTTGTACTGAAGTGAATAGTTTGCTTGAGGTCTTTTGGAATAAAAGAATCCTGTGCAAATACTTGAGCATATTATCAGTAGTTGCACAACTTCTACCAAAGAAGAAAGGCAAACAAGTTTGGTAGGCATTCATTATTTTTAGGAAGGTAGGCATTCGTTTTTTTTTTTTTTTTGGATTTACTTAGTTTCTATAAATACGTGAAACTACTACTGCTTTTTTCCAATTCACTACTGAATTCTCTTAACTGCACAGGACCTTAAAGGTACAAACTTTAGGCTTAAATTAAAGGTAGTCCACACTTCAATATATGGCTGCCAGATTCTCACTTGGTTCACAACTTTGTAATAGACATAGATGTGTTTAATTTCAAATTCATGTGAAGCTAAAATATCTACCAGTTAGAAACAAATTACCCTACTACCTTTGTTGTCCACCTTCTCATTATTTCACAGGTATTATTCTTCAAATAACCTTCACTGTATTTTTGGGAATAACTTTTTTGTCCTTTCTGTAGCACAACCATGTGGATTCATGAAATTCTGGGCCCATTTTCATTTTTGTCTTAGTTTTGATGTCTGAAACTAGTGTTTAAAGTAGTGACTATTTTCCATTACAAAGCAGTTATTCCATGACTTCTAGAACTTTTGGACCCTGGCTTGCTGCAGGTTTGTCCTATAGCTGATGCAAGCTTTATTCTGAATTGCCCCCTCTGTGGAGAAAACCTGCAGCAGATCTTTCCAGCGTTGACTCTCTGGTATCTAAATAACTAGTAAGTGTTTGCTGCAACCTTTCCCTCCAGTAAGGGCAGGTGCTGGAGTCTCCTGAAAACAGGACACTGGCAAGGAGAGAAACCTGGCAAAGAGTGAGATCCCCTGAGAATTCTGCCCCTGTCAACTCCTACTCACACTGACCAGAGAGTCCAAAAGCTGTTCAAAGGAGGGGATGTGCATATACATGCTTGGGATGTTCTTACTAAGAACCCATCTCAGAAAATGGCAATGCCATACAGGGATATAACTTATGTTGGCCAGGAGTATATATGAAGTAATAATCATCATAAAGAAATCCTCATTCTTCAGAGTATTTTGTACCTTAATAATTGGAGTTCTGTGCAGAATCATAGGGTTGGTAACCTCCCTCCCTGGAGGCACTTGGAGCTTAAAAAGAAGCAGTGATATTTTAAAAGCTGTATGTATGTAAATCAGGCAGAGCACAGGGTGATGTATAGATGTATTCTTTTGTTTAAATAGGTCTCTCTGATTTCACTTAAGTGCCTTCAGCCTTCATGTGCAGTTTTCTTTAATAATAAATGGTTTTTTCTAGAGTTTGAACTGTTGCAATGGAATTTAATAGTCCTTTTATGATAAAGTTCATCCAGTGCTTAAATAGTTACCCTTTGGATACCTGTTTAGTGACTGTTGAGTAGAAGGGAAGGTTAGTTCACTCTAGTCCAATAGTTTTTTAAGCAGAAATGATAAAATCTAGGTGGTACTTCCTTGCTTGTACTAGAAAGAAGAATGCTCATGTTCTGTTCCCCCTCTCTAGTGTTTGGATAGTTGTCAGTAATACTTACAGACAGAGCTCTTCTCCTTGAACCATGTGAAACTATTTTTCAGTACAATTGTAGAAGCCTAACTAAATGAAAGTTTGATGTTAATCAGTCTTCCTACCCAACATCAGGTATTCTGCATTTGTAAGCAAGTTAAGGCAAGGTAATTTAGGCAGAATTATCATGGTGATGCACAGGAGGCTGGAAAGTCTGGGCTGAGTTATGGTTTGATAACAGTACTGAAATAATCTGTGTGCAGTACAGGGTTCTCATATACTTCTGCAGTACTGGAAGGTAAAGTATTGCAATCATTTTTACAATGTGAAAACTGAAATTGTGAAATGCAGGAAGACTTTACAGTGTTGCAAAAGATGGTAATTAAAGACTTTAGAATTGCTTTTTAATTTATATACAAGTCAGAAAACGTTTGCCATGATGCTGAATGCTGTGTCAGTTGGAGGGGGAGTGTGCGGCAAAAGATTTCTTGCTTCAGCTTTTTCTCCACCTGCAAAACCGGTGGCAATATTTCTCTAAAATTGCTTATTTACATTCACTCAATTTTATGTGTGAACAAATTATGAGAGAGGCTCTTTGTAACAGCATATTACATCGTAATGCTGTTTTGGGAACTGAGACAATGTTTCTGTACAGTCTACAGCCTATGTAACTCTGAGTTGCAGAATACCTTCAGAAAACTATTCAGGATTGGGGTCTTAATGGGGATTTTTCTGACTGGAACATGAGATACTTCTTGTAACTGCTGTTAACTGGTTCCCATCCATACAAGATGTGGCAGACAAGCAGTACTCCAGTACTGGCCTGTGTAGAAGAGCTGTGCTGGTTTTGGTGAAGCCAAATAATTCTCTGATATTCCATTCTTGTATTTCCTTAGTCCTGGCTAATGAAATACACCATGGAGAAGCATCAAAAGTAGGCACCACCAAAAAAGGAAGATAGGAAAGCATCATCAGATTAAAAAAATTTGGGTGACATGAGCGTGTGTGGGTTTTTTAAAGGCTTATTGCCTAAATGTATCTTAGTATTTTTCTTCTATCAATCTGCATGATTAAGACTTCTATTTTTTATTAAATGCAAAAGCTATTTCTTTCCATACAAATGGATTTCTTAATGCTTTTTTTTATATTGTTCTCTAACTTTCTATCTAGTCAGCAGAGAAGAAAATCCTATTTATTGGTGCAATTTAAATGTGATTGTTAGTTCTGAAAGGAATTCTTTTAATTAAAAATGTTCTCCTCTGTTTTCTGGATACATACTGTGTATTTAATAGAGACAGCTGCCAAGCTTTGACTTCTTTTGGCAACTGCAAATCTAATTAGCATTTCTGTACCAAATAGAACCTTTTTATTTTAAATTTGCAAAAGGAATGTAGGAATTCTCTCTTTATTTAAGAGAGTTTTGTCTGCCTCAGCAGCAACTACAATCTTTTTGCTCACAGTTGAGCATTGCTATACTAATACCTGATGAATAAATGCATATAGTTGGTATTCCCTCACCAGCTTATTGAAATAAAGCAAATGCTGCCCTTATGCTTCTTTAAAAAATAAAGATTTGTTTTGTGATGAAGCTTACTCTATAAAAAGCTAGCAAATTAGATTAAACCAGTGATTTGTTGTCTGCCTAGCATATCCAGTCCTTTTTAATGTAGAGGGAAATGTTTTTGTCTTAATTTGGTGGAAAAGTAAATGCTGTTCGTTAAGAGGATGCATAGCTCGAGTAAGCTTGAGGACATGTATGGAGATGTTATTATTTTTAAGTGAAATTGAATTGTCTTTCCATTCAGCAGCTGTGTGGAAAAATATGCAAGCAAGATAATGAATATGTCTGCATTATATGTCAAATTACTTATACAGATGAGTTACATGGGCAAGAGGCTTTTATGTGGTCACCTTGTCACGCACAGGGGAATAATGCACTTTTTTTTTCCACTTGAGTATATCATCAGAAAAACTTCAGACTACCAAAGAGATTACTCCCCTGTTCTTGTAGGAAAATTTCCAAAATAGAAAAGCACTTTTTGTGGAGTAAGTTGGCATTCTTTCAGTCCATTTGCCAACACATTGATAAAAAAATAATATTTTTTTGTTATCCTTAAGGGGATGGGAGGAGTCATTGAAAGTCTGATCTTAATTTTGTTCTATAAACTTGCAGCTGCTTTAGTTCTGACCTCAGTCCGACTTACCTGGTTTTGATAACTCTAGAGCTGTGTAAGGCCCTTTATTGTTTTGATGGTATAATGGTTTTGTTACTGTGGTCATACAATCTATAAAATGTAGGTGCATGTCAACTGCCCTTGATAGACAGAAAGCTGTAGAGAAAAGTTGCAACTTGTGCTGCAATTTAGAAATACACGGGGCTTGTTCACATTTTTGTAAATAACCATTCTGACAAACCTAGCGTGACCTGGTCCATTTTTCCAATAGTATTAGACTTTTTGTATTTATAAGGAAAAATTGCCTAATGAAATGCAAGATGTGAATGTGATATGCCTGATGCTACTTCTATTTTTTATCTTTGTCTCAGGGAGGTATAGATTCTAAGACTAAGTATATTCAGCTGTTCTAACAGCTGAAAATGCCATCTATTTCTGAGAGTGGTTTTGTTCACTAGAGCTGCTGTAATATTTGTCATATTCAGCATTTCAGTTGTATAATTTTCAGCATTTTGCTGTGAAGCCTATATAAAAATGAAGTTGTTCAAAATTAGAGTGCATATTAATCAATTTAGTACTGGATTTCTGTTTGTCTATTGAATTATGGTTTCTCAGTGTATCTTCAGCAAAGTAGGGACTGTCACAGCATAACATATTTATGCAGCTCTGAAATAACTTCTGGTAGTGCCAGTTCAGAATGGATCCTGTTCATATCATCTGGGAACATCTACTTAAGTCCTTTTTTTTTTTCCCCCAGCAGAAATATATGGAAAAAAAATTCTTTGATACCCTACTGGATCTTAAATTGTATTCAGTTGTGTTTGCATTGATTGGTATGAATGTGTAAAGCTGCTGGGAATTAAAAAGTAGCATAGGCATATTACAGGTTTGCTCCAGGCAAATTTGACACTAGATTGCTGCTTTCTCTTCAAAAACATCTGCTTGTGATAAGCACTTGAGGAATCTCGTGGCCCACCCATTGCCTAACTGTTTTTTTAATATAGTAACTTTGTTTTATCACCTCAGTGTTGGATGTTGTAGACAGAACTATTGTAAGCAATTGAAGGCCTGGAGCTTACAACATGAAGCAAGTGAGAGAAAATGTATTGGAGACCTCAGACCATTTGTAGGACTTTGTTTAAAACTCAATGGTTATAGATGGCTAGGTAAAGTAGATTTAGATTCCCCTCTTTTTTGTAGTTCTTGCTCACTTTAGCAAATGTTATGACATTGTCATGGTCTAATTGACATAGTAGGCCAAGCTTTGAGGAAACCAAGTACACAAGTTCACGCCTGTAAGTGTGAACTGCACTGAAGTGATCATGGGATCTGGTCGCTTTCTGTGCAAAGCTCCTAGGCTTAATCTTTACTCTTTTTCTTTTTTTCCAGTTCTGTTGTGTAAGTAGTCTCAGAAAAATATTGACACTGTCTCACTATCAGAACATCTCAGTGCATGAAAATGCAGTCTTTAAAATATATTGTAATGTCTTTTGGTAAAGTACTATCCTAAAAAACAGAGGTCTCTAGAACAAAGTCTTTTGTATATCTGTATTCCAGTTCTGTTGAAGAGTGGATTGCTGTGTAAAGTATCAGTACAATTTCACAAGACCTGCTTTCCTGTTTGTTTTTTAAGGACTTGGTAAATATTGAGATGTTTTTGACTGCTAAAGAAGTGGAAGAGTCATTGGAAAGGCAAGAGACTATGACTTGTTTGGCTTGGTGTCATGATAACAAATCCAGGCTCAGAAAAATGAAGGTATGAAAATGTAGCGTGTTCATGTTTTGCTTAAATTGTTTTCTGAATGTTTTCTAAACTACTTGGATATTTGATGTGGTCGGTTTGCTTTTTTTGCCAATGGTCAATGTGGTCAATTATAGGTCTTGAATGAGGCCTTGTAAAAAAAAAAAAAAGTTAAGACAGTAAGTGCAAAACTCTTCTTTTAAGAAGGTGTAGGTAGTTGGAGCTAAACTAGCTCACGCAAATGCCAGACCTGAAAACTGAGTCATAGGTCATCTTATGGATGCAAGTGTTGTCTCAACAAATTATGCTCAAATAATAATAATATTCAGTTGCTTTTAGTGTGATTTACAAACATCTAAATACAGAAGTATGTAGTGTCTTGATGCATGTGAACTTACATTTATAATTCTTTGCATCCTGCTGGGAATATAACTCAGTTTATATGTGAAGGTACCTTACGAGTGAGACTGGTAAACCTCTGTCCTCAGGCTTAACACCGAGAGAAATTTCATATAGACTTTTGTCTTAGTATTTTTTAAGTGTTGTATATAAGAAAATAAAACTTGAGTAAAGAACTAACTTTCTGTGAGAAACTACTGTTGAAATGTTTTGGGTTTGGTTTTTGTTCGTGTTTTTTGTTTTGCTTTTGTTTTTAAAAAATAAAAGCAGAGTCTAATCAATAATAAACACAGTAGGTCTTTTTCTAGCTACTGAATACCATGACCTGAACATGCTGTATACTTGCTCCTATGCAGTTGGTTTAAATTTCCTTGTCTCTTAAATTCTGCATTTCAAAACATGCTGTAATCTTTTATAGGGCTTGCAGAAATCTGTTTTTAACTGATATTAACCAAAATCCCTGCCTCCCTCAAAGATGTTTGTGTCTTATTTTTTAAACTAAGCGCTTTCTTTAACCAAAAATGTTTGAGTGCACTTAATGATAAGCAAAGAGTGACGTTCTCTGTCACTCAGGGGCGCCAAAATGAGAATGAACCGAAGATGGGACGCAAAAGTAAATCGGCCAGTGATTACTCTAAAGAAAATGATGATCTTGTTATGGAAACCATTAAAGGAAAACCAGAATTGGTATGTAAACACTATTGCATAATTATACTGCTAAAAAATCCCCCTTGTGTAATCTTAATATGTTAAGTAATATAAGAAATAAAATCTGAACATCTTGCTTTTTCATCACTAATCTTCAACAAACAATACAAAAGGAAAAATCTTCCCCATCCCTCTTTTTGGAAAACAACAACAACAACAAAATCTATTTCTGCAAGCCCTACTCTTTTTTTTTTTTTTTTTTTTTTTTAAACCAAAGCTAAGGCTGTGAGAGATCAGAGTTGGCAGAAGAGAAATCACTATGCTTCTTTTTGAAACACAAATAAACATTTCTTCTGTTTCTGGTTGCTTAGCTACTAATCAATGTTGAAGTTCTAAAATCCCAGCCACCACCTTAATGCAAGCCTAATCTAAAAATTAAACTGTATGTTGGCCTGGGAAAGCGTGCAGTCCTATAGTCTTTACAGATGTGAGCTATCTAAACTCTTGTGAATAGCTGCTGTGAAATTGTTTGAAGGTATACAAAGTTGAAATGTATGCATCATCTGATTGTCTAGGAGTCTTTTCTTCTGGTTATACTTGTCTGCAGAACCCATACAGCCTTTGGCTTGCAGCTTACTTGAAGATTCATAAAAACAAAACACAAACTTTGAAGGTTGTTTTGGGATGTGGGGTTTTTGCTGTTGAAACACTTTAACAAAATACTGAGCCCTAGGATTTATTATCATTAAAAATTAAAAAGCTTTATCAATTTTTTAGTAGAAACGAACTTGGCTAAAACTCTAAATGAGGGGTTTGTGTAGATTTGAATAACACTGTATTTTAAAATAGTCCTGTTTGAAAATTTCAAATAAAGTAGAGAAGAAATTTTATTCTTTGCTGAACATGGGCTTGAGTACAGAAAAATGCATAGTTGGAAAATAATTCACTTTCTGTTCCTTAAACGAGTGTATTTAATATATGACAGAATGCATCATTTTTATTTTAAGATTTGAAATGTAAGCCATTTGAACATAAGCAATTGTTACAATGTGTGCAGTAGTCACCCCAGGCAGTTAAGTGATACAAATTTGGAGTTGCTGAAATTCCTACTGAAGTCACTGAGGAATTTTGATATTACTGTGCTGATGGACAATAAACAAAAGGCAACTATTCATTAGAAGCATGGGGGAAGAAAAAAAAATATTTGCCAAATGGAGCAGGGTAACTCAAGGAATACAGTTCTCCAAGATTCAAAGGACTTTGGGTTTTTGTTGTTTTCTTAAGGTAATAAAACAGTTGACTGTGTCCCTATAAAGAAGCATAGTGACTTGTTCTTTTATGGGGGGAGAATATTTTTCTTTTTAATTCCACATATTCAAAGTTTTTTTATAGATTTTGTGAACTGGTGATGGAATTTGATTTAAAGGGACACTGTCAACTTCATTAGGCTTCAAATTTTACCTTTTTCCAAAAACAGGTAAATGCCACTTGGTTTTCTTGTTTGAGACTTGTTTCCAGCATGGCTTTTAGATGTTTGACAAGAAGAGTGGGATAGAAGTTTGAAGAAAGGGAGGGAGGGGATTGCAGCAACTTAAACTCTGTGCTGTTTTTTGTGTAATATTGGGGACTTTCAAAATAGTGTTCAAAAACTTGTTTCTTCTTTGCAGTCTTCTGGGCAGACCTCTCTTGTCTAAATTATTACATAGCCCCAAACTTCTTTTGAATCTACTACTTCAAATTGTAAGAAAGTAGAAAGAAACCACCTGTTACTCTCACTTGCATCTCAGGTAACAATGCTTTCAGTCATTAGGAAAAAGTTCATCCCTGCTAAATACTGAAGTTTTGAAGGAGGCAAGAGGAGGATGGTTTTGTTTGCTTTTAGGGAATTCTGTGCTGATGTCTTGTCTGTAAAGTCAGCATCTCAACATTTTTTTTGCATGAATGCCTAAAAGCAAGCAAACAAGGTTGCATGTTATTAACTCTTTTTTGTTGTGCACATGTAGTACTTAACATACTGTGCAGTGCAGTTTTTGCACCATCTAAGACCCTGTTTTGTCTTTAATCTCAGAGCTGTCTGGAGTTCAGCCTAAGGATTCAGGAGTTCATTGAACTCATTCGACAGAACAAGAGACTGGATGCTGTGAGGTATGAAATTAGGATGCTTACCAAACAATTTTCTTAACAAGATGGTATTATGCATCATTAGAAACATGTGACTACTATTGCAACACCCAGAAGCCCTATTGCTGTAAAGGGTTTTGCTAGTGTTGTGATCAGTCTTCGGTTTTAAGCTGGGGTTGAATTTTTTTCTTTCTAAAGGCAAGGTGTCATGCCACAGATGCACCTTTTTAAAAACGTAATGTTGCTGAAACTCTGCATCTTCTTACTCTTCAAAATCAAGGTTTAGAAAATTTATCTGTTTTATAAAACAATTGTATTTTCTGGTGGCATACAATCCAAAGAATATATTTACCCTTAACTAATTCTGAAGAGGTACAGCTAGCTTCTCATAGGAACTCACTGCAGTTTTAATCACAAAAAATACGAAAAGGTTAATGGAACACCCATCTAAAGCTTAATATTTCCATTTTGACTGAATTCTCTTCTGTTTTACTATCTTCATTAAACTTTTTGTTCTACAAGTTATGTTTTAGGCCAGGTTCACTTTTTGTATTGAATGGATAATTTGGAGTTCTATATTGTCACGTATGTGAGAATAACGAGCTATGTTATGTTACCCCCTCTCCCTTCCCCTGGCCTCAAATGAAGAAACCAACTCAATATCCTTTTTCATCTCTCTTGAACTAGTTCAGTGGGGACTACTTTGGGAAGAAAGTAACACTGCCCAAGGTGGTGTGAATCAGTAACAGAACTAGTCAGACCTAATCACTGCCTGACTTCAATCACAAGACAGTCCTTCTGGCAATACTTGTAATATCAGGACATGAAGCAATTTATGCTTTTAAGTTAGTGGTCCTGATTTACAGTGTTGGAATAATGTTCCAGGATAATGCAGGAAACCAGTTCTGCTGAAATGAGTGGAATTTTCATACTGGGACTATAAAATGTATTGATAATTCTGATAAGCAGTGATCTTGCCAGCACCACAAAGTATGATGAAGGTAGCAGAGCTACTGGAGCTTACACATGGACAAGGGAGAGAGGAACTCACAGCAGGTTCTGTTTGTAAGAATATTTAAACCTAGAGAAAGGTGACAAGTTTTATGGCCAGACTTGAAGCTTTGCTGATACATTCTGGTGATAACACTGTTGTCACTTAACATTTCTGGTAAGTTTTGTGTTAAGGAAGTTGCAAGTCTTACTGCCTCTAAAACTGTACTAGGTACTCCAGAAATTGAAACCAGCAGGAGGCTTGTATTTGTGGCAAAGTTGCTTTTTCATCAGAGGAGCACAGAGCCATAGAAGACATATAAAGTATCATAACATAAGCACAGACTGAAAGCAGTCTAGCGCATTCCCAAGTTTTACATGTAGAAACTCTTCTGCAGGGCAAACCACGTAACTTCTCTTGAATAGAATGGGTGAGAGACTTAGTTGTTTAAAAACAAGAATAAAGGAAAAGGTAGTGCAAGTATGTGGAAAGGCCAGTCTAATACTACCACCACCCCCAAAGTTACTCACCTGAAGTTTTATCATTAGTTCCAGTTATTTCTAATTTCATACAAATGTGGTGCTTGCTTTGAGCTAAGTCATATCATTCCTGCTTTGCCCTACTTGCACCTAACTCATCAGTGTTTTGGTCCCAGCCAATGCCAATATGCAATATGATAAACTCCAGCTAATTTTAATGTTAATAATTAAAAAAAAAAACCCAACCCTGCATGCTAGCATTTAGATATGTGTACTTAGCCTTTGATAGAGTTCTCAAATCCTAAGGAATTGTCAGGTATGTATGAAAAGTGTGAAAGACACTCAACTACATTATCTGTCTTCTGAAGCCCATGGTGCTCTTTATATCCCCTGAATACTGTGCCTTTAGCTTTATTCTCTGCTAAGTTTGCTTCTTTGCCAAATGTGCAGTCATGCATCTTAACAATGAGTAGTCCATGCTTTAAAAACTACTTTCTTTGAGCTACAGCTTCCTTATGTAGCTTGGAAACCAGAGGGCTGAAATAAGGAGATAAGGTCATTCTGTATTTTATTGTTGTTACTAGATATTTGTTTCCCTCTGATCCCTTTTCCACATCAGAACTGGTAAAATTTGCAAGTTGTCAACCCTCAAGAGGACCCAGTACTCTTGGTGTGGAATAACTTGTACTATCATAGCCTCTGAGGTTTAAAATTTACAGCTCCTATCTACATTGCAAATAGGCATCCATATTGAATGTTGTTAGGGGTGAAGCATGTATATTCCATATACCTATTGAAATTCAGCATTGACATACATTTTATACTCAGCAATTATAACTTGCCAGTGATAACAATGCTGCTTTAACTTCATAATGTCTTGTAAAATGAAAAGGAGTTACATAAGTCCTTCTATATCTTAATTCACTCTTTTTTTTTTGTTTTAACAGGGTGAATTTTGATAATTTTGTACGTTCAGAGTTCAATGCCTCAATGCTTTCCTTAAATAATGTGGCTTTAAAATGTTAGTTTCTACCATTTCATTCTACTTTGCTTCAAAATAGACATGTAATGAATAAGGGAATATATTTTGGGAAGGTGTAGCATAAATCTCATTGCAACGGTTTGCTAGAAGCAACTTGTGTTTTTATTAGCTTGCTTCTGTTAAGTGCCTGCAGCAGGATTCTTTCAGTATTGTGTCCGTGGTGCAATAAATAGGTCAGGCATCCATTAGAAAGCAGAGAAAGAGGCTGTTTACCAAGTAGTTTCCTGTATGAGTGGAACTCGGCGAACTTACATTTTGTTGAAACGCAGCTGGTGTTTAAATAAGTTTGAAAGCTTTGCTTACTGCCTGCTGAGAACCTCTAAAGTGACATACTGCTTTTAGGTTAAAATTGATGTGAGCTTTAAAATTATACATCTTATTAAAGAAGTGTTTGAATGTCTGTAGCTTTTTAGAGTATGAGGACAAATGGACCTTCCTCTAAGGTAGCTTATCAGAGCAGTCTTGAAAGTGCAAGTTTCAAGAATGTACAAAAACTATTTCTTGAATACAAAGAGTAAATCTCTTAAGCTTAAGTACATCACAAAGTTTTTTTCCCCGATATCATCAGCCTTTAACTCCCACAGTCTCTTTAGGGTTTGGGGTTTTTTTTGTAAAGCTCATACCTATTACAGTGACAATGAATGACTGATGACACTAATTTCACACTTTCGGGGCTCTCACTAATTTCCTTCTCGGAAATCTGACAGCTTTCTGCTACTTTGCTCTTACAAGATGCTAGAGATACACAGAGTTCTTAGTTAAAAGCTTAACAAAACACCCTGTGCCCTTCTTGTTCTTGGGATATAAAGGACAAAAGGAGTAAATAAAAATAGCTGATGACGTGCAGAGTTAGAAGAAAGTGGCCACAGTCTATTCATTTTAGCAAACTTCTCTCCTACAAGGGTGAATAAACACAGTTTGTTCCTTTATTTTTATTATGAGGTGGGGTGGGGTTGAACAGGTGTATAAAAATAATAACAAAGCTTTTGAGCACTTTGAGTATAAATTTTGCTAGTAGTCACAATGGTCTCTAAGATAAAGGCATTCAGGCATCAGTCAGAAAGACTGAGCAGAAGGAACAAGTCCTTTCTTGATAACACTATGCTTGTGTTCAGTTATTGCTACTTCCTGATAAGTATGTTCCTTCTTGTATTCAGGCATATGTAGATATACACATACACACTGTATAGCTTATATACTCTTTTAACAACTTAATGTCCCCTTAGTAGACAGTAAACTGTAAATCTTCAAGTCTTCATAAATATCCTTTCATTCTTGGATTTGTCAAGTACAATATATCTGATGTGCCTGTGCGGGCTAGAGGAACAGCTATTTCAAACAAAAGATGATGGACTTTGTCCCCACAGAGTTTACAGAATTGTTCTGGGATTTGAAAAACTACATTTTCTACCTATTACTTTGATCTGTCATAAGAATTTAGTTAGTGGTTTCGGTGATGGTCCACTGGTCATGATTTAAAAAAATAATTTAAAAAAAAATTTAGCCCCCTGCCTTAGCTATACTGACTAGTGTGTACTAATGGTGGTAGAAACATTGTAAGTAAGCATTGTAAGGTTCATATCTACCTCCAAGAGCTTAATGTTTGCACAAGGAGATGGAAATAGCTGAATTAAAAGGGAAGGGGTCAATAATGGCAGGAGGGCAAATAAGGTGTTATTTAAATGTTGTGTGTTCATGAGTACTTGCATAGTACTGTTTCTTGCTTCCCAATCTAAAAAAGACTTTAAAGTGCTATGAGTGAACAAACTTGCTTCTCTTTTAAAGGATATCTTCCTTAATTTTAATTTTCAGTGTTGGCACTCAGAGGATGAAGTTCAGACATTAGCATGGCAGGCTTTGTGGGAAAACTTCCTTGTTTTCTTAAGGGGCACAGGCAGAAGGGAAAGTCGGGAGATGAAGACTAACAGAAGGTCACTTGCCAGAAGGAATTAGGTTCTCTCTTGAACCCAAAATGGCCACCACATTCCAACATGTTCAGTACTTTGCAAAGGATGGAAGTGTTGGATTGCTGAGCCCTTCTCCTTTGAATGGCTAGCACACACATAGTGATTATGTATCACGCATACACAAAACAGTGTTAATTCTAGCTCTTCTTGAACACGTACAGTAAGTGTGGCCGGTATTTGCCTGTTGCAGCTCAGGGCCTTCCTATAAGCAAGGGGAATGTATTGTTGAAATGCTGTCTGTGAGAGCAAATTATCAAGGCCTGATGGGGAGTAGGACCATGATACTAATGAGGCTGGTGCAAAACTGAAGTACCACTTCTGTTTTGCCATCACAGAACACAAGTGCACAGTGATCAGTTCTTTTAAGATTATTTCTTTTTTCTCCCTCATGCATGCACACACAGTAATTTAGCTTAACTGGTAGGTCTGAATGTTTTGCTTTGCCTAAGCTTTCTTTTAAATAGCTATTGCTTTCATCTGCAGCTCTGCACTAGTACTTTTTTTTAGCTTTCTTCCAGTTTGTCCAGGCTGCCTAGTCTCTTCTCTCAAGCCATGGGTTTTGTACTTCTGCTCTCATAACAGTAATCACCTGGAGAACAATATTTACATTCCTGAATTGCTCACCCAAAATAGGAAGTTGGGTGGAAACAGTCTGTCCTACAAAACTTCCATTGCTTCCTGGTTTGGGTGGGAGAGGAAGTAGGAGTACGGAAACACTGCTAAAGAGACTGTTCTCATGGTATTGATGACCTAAGTGTAGTTAGTGGAACACAGAATTGGAAAAAAAAAATACTTATCTAGATTATTTTTTTTTCAGTTCAACCCATGAAATGGGCAATTGGAAAATACTGTATATTCCTAAAAGTAATTTGTAACTTCAAACAGATTTTAACAAGACTTTTTAAAAGTTAAAAAGAGGAAACACTTAGAGTACTTCAGAGATGACTTGGTATCTTCCCCATAATACAAACTGTGGAGAAAATAAGGCATAGAGAAGACTTTTCTACACTTACACAATGCTAGAAATTTAATAGCGTGCTGATTCTGTACTTAGTCTACTATGGAACATCTGTGCACCACTGGAAACAGGAGCTTTTAGCAGAAATGCTGAACTGGTCATGCGGCATAAAGGCTGGAGGGGTTTCCTGCACACTTAAACTCCAACTTGAAAATTTATCACCTTGGGAAGACTAGATAGGGGAGGCTTTCATACAGTGTTTTAAAGTAGTTGACTATCCTTATAATCTGATAATAATTCTCTGGTTTCTTAGTATTAATTTCCTGAAAAATATTAAAGCTTTTATTTTTGCTTTAAATGCATTTCTGGTAATTCTGTCACTTCTTTCAAATATCCAGGTTTTCAGCTTTGCGTGTATCTCTTATAATCAGCATGTGTTACAAGTACAAAAACTTGTACTGAAGTTCTATTTAATTTTTTATTTCCCTGACAAAAAAATTTGCTCTTAACAAGGTGCTTTCTACTACATTACCCTGCAATTTCTTGTAGTCTGCACAGAAAGTCATATTGCCTTCTAGCCTATACAAAAAAATCATCTATTCAAAAGTAAATGTTCTCTCAAATGTCAGTATAAACAAAGTAGATATTTGAATGCTCTTGATGTTTAATGGTTTGGAATAGCTGATTATCAGACTGCATTTATCTCACTTGAGAGTGTATGCCAAAGGAGTAAGCGTGATACATTGAGCTTGCATAAGCAGAGACATTTCTTCTCATAATCATGGATCTGTCATTCTAGCTGTAGGTGAGGTAAGACTTCATGCTACAGTAAGAAATTCTGATTTCTAAGAAATTACAGTGTAAATGCTAATTCTTAAGTCATTCTTGCATTCACATTTGCAGGATGTATTTTTTCAAGCCCTTTAAATGCATCACCTTTTGGAGTTCATGTATTGAGAGCAGAATCTAGAGTTTTTCTCTGAAATTTTACATAATTATGTAAATCTAGTTGATTTAGAAACAAGGCTATCTAATAAAGCTATAAATTCTGTATTTCAGACATGCAAGAAAGCATTTCAGTCAGGCTGAGGGAAGCCAGCTGGATGAGGTTCGACAAGTGATGGGAATGTTGGCCTTTCCTTCAGACACTCATATCTCCCCCTATAAGGTAACATTATGTTTGAAATTCAGTGGTACAGCAGAATAATAAAATACATGTTGCAGTTCTTTTTCCTTACAGGAAAAAGCATTGGTAATCTGAAGACTAAATGTTGTTCTAATTTTACTTTCTAAAATCCACCTTTATAATAGTCCTTAATTTTAATAACCAGCCCTTGCCTGTAGATTAATCCAAGTAGTATTTGTATTGTTGCAGTTGGATCTTAATAGTAATGGACAGATTCCCACTGAGCTAGGCTTACTACCAACCCAGCACTTAAAGATCTGTGGGACTGGAAGCATGATATGCAAATATACAGCAAGAGACAGAAGATGGGGAAGTACAAAGAAAAACAGGAGAGTTTTGTTCAGCGTACTAGGCTGTGGCCTTAATAGACTAGCAGCAGTTCTTAATTCTGCTTCTCAAACTACTGTTCTTGTGGTGGTTGGGATGAAGAAAGGCAAGATGATTTGAATGATCTGAAAGCAGTATTTTTGATGCTTAAAAGTAAGTGTTCGTTTATTTGGATTATACAATGTAGTGGTAATATCTACACCTAAATTTCAATCAAGCAAAATTCACAGGTAGTTACTGTTTCTACACATTTTGAATTTGTTCTGTGGTCATGTGCTAATTCACTTTTTTTAACTTGGCATTGGAAGCAGAAGGTAGACGAGTTGAGCTGGCAAAGCAAGACAAGAATCCTGTGAAATGCCAAGCCAATACGTGGCAATGCCAGTATGAACATGTTTTTTGAAGACTTGATGATGAAATCAACAGTTTAACAAAAACAAACAAAAAAAAAACCCCAAACCAACAACCCACAGAATTAATGTGAATTTCTTTGCTAATCCTGGAGTCCTAGAAGGATCCTGGTATTTTGGATTCTACATTTGATGTGAGTTACGAGCATAAATGATAGATGTGTTAGGAGACTGGGTGTAAGACAGAGCTTGTCATTGTTTTAGTAGTTAGAAAGAAATAGGCAGGAAATAAATATCCTGTATTTTGTTCTAAGGGCTAGTTTGGACAGAATGTTTCAATGAGGGAGAGCAAGGAGAAAAGCTAGTATTGTTTCACGTACAACTGTGCAATTGGAACAAATTCCCTACTACTTTTTATGGATTTGACTTAAAACATTCTACTTTATGGAAGCTGTGTTTTGCATCCTCTAATAATTACCTAGATAAACAGAATCATGGAGTGCATGCTTGTTTGGAGATACCTTTAACATGTTGACTAGGAGTTCTGTCCATAAATGGCTTCTTAAAATGTCTTTAAGTAAAATTACTTTTAAATCTGTGAGAAAGTTTGTCAGATCTTAATATCTCTAATCAACTGATTTTTATTAATCCAAGGGAAGAAGCATCTTCCATAACCAACGAATACAACTTTCTCCAGCTTGCTGTCCTATCTTTCAGGACCTCAAGGAAAACATATTTAATGTTGTGGCAAAACAAGCTATTTTCTTTTGATATCCTTTGAACAAGCTTGTGTAGCTGTGGCTGGAATTATTCCAACTGGACATGTAGTAAGCTGCTACTTTTGTGTCCCATCACCTAGGCCCTTAATACTAAGCTTTTCTTAATCATTAGTAGTACTTTATCTCTTTATTATGGATCTATTGTAGGCTCTGTCTGTTACCTCTTCTCAAGAATTGCCTTAAGGTCAGAACAAAAGCTTCATCCTGGAACTCCGGGAACGTTCTGGCCTTAAATGGGGCAGGTGATAGAACAAACAGACATGCAGTCTAGTGGCAGAAACAGTGCTCTTGGATAAAAGTTCTCAGGCCAGTCTGATCTTCCTGAGGTGGGGGAATTCCAGGGTACAGGCTACAACAAAAGGTAATGCTGGAGTCCCTCCTCCTCCAGTGTCTCTACTTGAATGAACAGGGAACTGAGGAGAGGTAGAGTGGGCCATGGTGGTACAGAGCAAAGCATAAAGACTAGTGTCTACATTATGGTAAAATCACTGCCTAGTAATTTTGGTATAACATGTTTTGAATTTGTTGCTGCTACTCAGTTTATTGTCCGTCACTAGTCTTTGATTTTCTGTAAAAGCCTGTTTTATGAACTAAACATACTAAAATATATTATTGTTTCTCCTAGTTGCCTCAAAAGTGTAGCATGCACAGTTGATAACATGAACTTATTTCTAAGATAAACAAACATTGTCACTTCTCATGACCAAAATGCAGGTTATGGATACAAAGGAGAACGGGTGCTAGAAGAAGAAAGGATTAGGTGGTTTTTGCCTGTATATATAACACAAGAAGTATATTTTCAAAGGGTCTTCACTTCTTACATGACTCTCACAGCATTGCTTTTAGGATTCAATATGTCCTTGACCTGTGGGTTTAGTTCTTGCTTCCATGAAAAAAACATCCCTACTTTTAACTACTGTTCCATTTTTTTAGATAACCCACAGCATTACAATATATAGTAAAGAATTTTGTCCTTAAATGCATAGCTTAGCTAAGCTTTCTCTAACCTGCAGTTGTGGCAGCTCTTCAAATTAAAACCTCTTTTCTCCTCAGAACTGGTATGAAATTCTGTAAACATTATGTATTACAAAGAGGTAGCAGCAGAATTGGCCTGACATGAGGTAAAAAAACACTTCTGACTTCTCGATGTTAATGGTTCAGAGGCTATAGAGCAAACATTCCCCAATACTAATGTTGCTTCATAAGTAGGCCAGCATTCTAGAAAACAAAATGCAAGAAATAGCCTTACCAGCGTTTACATATCTTAATTAGAACTTTTGGTAGATGACAGAGGGAGATTGAATATTGTTATGCCAACTATTTTAAGTAATACTTGATTTAAATCATATTTCTAATAAAGTAATGTTAAAAGGTACTTTCTAAACAAGTACATTCATACTGTGCATTAGCATGTATGCTTTTATTTTGTGATGGATTCAGTCTAGTGCATTTTGCACAATTTACTACTCCCAGGCTTTTCCCCTCCGGGACAATTAGATTGAAAACAACTTATAGTTTTGTTGTTTTTTAACAGGATCTCTTGGACCCTGCTCGATGGAGAATGCTGATCCAACAGTTTAGATATGATAACTACAGACTACATCAGCTGGGAAACAATTCTGTTTTTACTATAACACTCCAGGCAGGCCTTTCAGCTATAAAAACACCGTATCCTTTAATGCAGATACTACTGTCGAGTGCAAAAAAGCATTGTGGGTTTTTTCATTCTGTGGATGCTTTTCCGAGAGCTGAAAGAGGAAATGTGACACAACTAGTTTTGCTCATGAGTTGTTTAAATGGAGTATGAATTGGTGTCTCTATTAAATTAAGGGGATATTATAATAAATGGCATTATGACTTGGAGAAAAAAAAAAGGCAAGCCCAAAGCAAAATTTTAAGGTGAAATCTACACTGTGTTTGCGTACTAGGCTATCTTTCCATGTGACTTAAGTTAGTGAATATATCTGCAAAAGTTAGTAAGCTGGGTCAGAATTATTTTTTTTTAAGCACTTACAGACAAATTTACCCTGTCTGTTTTTATGTGAATATTCAAATATATCCTGCATCTTTTGAAACTGAGTTGGATTTGCCGCACACTATGGTGTGTTAGAGAAGGACTGGTGCTACTAAAGCGTTCTACAGCAGAAACCTTACCTGTAGAGGGTGCCAGATACTTGTTGCTCACTCTTGTTCCTTGAAACAAAGCAAGCACTTGATTCTTAATATGTACAGATTAAATTTGAATTAAATGGTCCTGTACATTCTATAACCTAGGCTGTGTTTGCACAGTTTACCATCTTTTTTCTAATGGATGTCATTAACTAATTGTTGTTGCATTCTGTGGTGGTTGTTCCTTAACTTTCTGTTAAACAGACAGTGTTATAAAGAGGATGGGAGCTCAAAAAACCCAGACTGCCCTGTGTGTAGCAAATCCCTGAACAAGCTGGCTCAGCCTCTGCCTATGGCACACTGTGCCAACTCCCGACTAGTCTGCAAGATTTCGGGGGATGTAATGAACGAAAATAATCCTCCTATGATGTTACCAAATGGATATGTCTATGGATACAATGTGAGTGTTGAAATCAATGACTTACGGAAGTCTAAAAGAGCAGTGGTTATCATAACTTTCTATAGCAAAATAAGAGCTTATAAACTCAGTCGGAAAGTTAGAATTATCTCCTATAGTAACAGAAGAAAAGTAACTTCTTGCAGTAATTTTTAAAGGACTGTATGTGATTTAATTGGTCTTTAAAGAAGCTAATGTCTGATTGAATGTATGAATTTATAACATGAAATCAAACGGCATTGGAAATCTTTCCCTCTGGAGAGCGATAATGTAGAATGAGTAACTTTTGTGGGCAAAGATATTTTGACCTCAGACTATAACAAAGTTTATTTACTAAACAGTTAAACAATACTTTGAGTTACTATTGTGAATATTATCTTTTGATTTCACTCTTTTTCAGTCTCTGCTTTCTATTCGTCAAGATGACAAAGTAATTTGCCCAAGAACCAAAGAAGTCTTCAACTTCTCACAAGCTGAGAAAGTCTACATCATGTAGGTTCATAAAACACATGATGAAGTGCCGCTGGAATTTTGACACAGTGTATATTGGCAGACCCTGTAAAGGGGGGGGCCTTAATGTGTGGCAAAGAAGCAAAACCTGCCACCTTGGGGATCAGACCTGTCGGTGGCATTATTGTTTCTTGCGACCAAAGATCAATGAGCAACAATAAACACTCTTTAAAAAAAACAAAAAGAGAGGAATTATGACTTAAGTTTGTACTTGAATAAAAACAAAAACAAATTTTGATTGTTAAGGTTTTGTAACATAAGGTCAAAAATTGGACTCTTCTCAAAAGTACTTTCATCTTCTAAAGGATAACTTTCTTTAAAGATGGACACTTGCACTGGGGGAAAAGTTACAACAGATTTGAAGTTAAATCCATTTTTCTTCCCTCTTTTTCACAATTGTCCAAGACCCTTTTGTTATCAAAGATTTCAGTACTACCAATATGTTCTCCTCTAAGCTCCTCTTTGCCTTCTTTATGATCCTCTCGTGAAGTAATCCTGAACATGAATTATGTAACTTATTTCCATGGGAAGATGTTGATGTCTTTGACACAAGACTGGCTTCTCTGGAGGATCAACTAGGGACTGGTTTGAAGGAGTATGAAGTCTTTTTCCAAACCCAAATATTTTAAGGAGGTTGCATAAGTATCAAGAGGAACTGAGAACATTTCAGGCAAAATCTAATGCTTGTTTAAATGTTCTTTTTCCAGTCTACCATAGTGTTAAAGTCCTTCTAAAGTTATTAGTTATGTGCATAGGGTTCAATATGAAATCATTAGTGCTACTGCCTTATTTCTTGCTTTGAGAATGTACTCACATGAAAATGAGCTGGTATTCTTAAGTGTTGGGCAAAGTTTCTGAAGATGCCTTGCAGGATGATTACATAATTTTAGGGTCTAAATAGTATTCATTACTGAAACTAATAGTTCAATTTTAACAACTACAGAACACATCCTTATGACTTTTCAAAAGAATTAAACCATTGTAGTTTAAACAAAACCATATTGTAGAGGTTTGTATTTAGCGCTTATTTTTGCATGTTGATGTTGATTAGCTAATAAAAGATTGTAAATGTAAAACATGTTAATAAAAATTGTTTTCCATTTCTTGATTATATGAAAGTAGAAAGCTGCTTTGTATTCAAATGTAAAAAACAAAAATTTAACTCTTTTATAAGGGTCTCTCTTGAAAGGAGTGCAACTTCCACTTGTTGTGTAGTGTTCTGCAAGATTAAAAAAAAAAAATCACCTAAACCACCCCACCACGACCATAAACATTGTTCTTCAGAGCATTGGTTTAAAGTTTTTATATTTTAACTGTATACTCCAGTCTACATTCCTGTCCCATTTTTTTTCTGTTGCTTCCTGGAAGACTGCCTAATGTCCTGGAGACTTTCTGTTAAAGAAATTCTGTGGGAGATGCTAGGTGTGCGGTTTTGATGCCTGACCCGGTGCTTTAAAGAAGGCAAACACAGAATGCTGGAGGGACCACACCTTCTATTCCTGTTCAACACTTAGAGATTACAGATATATAAGCTGACTGTATCAGCCACTCTGAAACTGTAAATACAGTGGGATTTCCAGTGAGGTAGATCTGAAAAGGTTCTCTTTTCAGTAAGCATATGTTATTGATGCTTCTGGAGAGGTATATCTGGAACACTGCAGAGCTGCCAGCTTGGCAGAGACCAGTGTTCTTGCGCTGAGTGCTGGAAGGGCCCGTTTCCCTCAGCATATTCTGAAGTGGCAGATTTAGCAGTTCCTTAGAACAAAAGCAATGTGCCAAGAGTAGGTGGAGGCAGATAATGAGAGAACTTGCATCAGTAACTGGAGTAATGGGCTATCAGTTAAGCAGTAACTGATCTCTTCCTTCCTCATGGGGCAACACTTGAAGCATCATCAGCTCAAAAGGAAGAGGACATCACCCTGGGGAGCAGCATTGCTGAAACCCAAGTGGAAAAGCATCTCTTTTTCTTTGGCAGACTTCACAGCAGAAGGCAATGGATAACTTTGAGAATGGCAACCTCACTTTTCCCTACTTTACAGAAACGTATAAAAGGCCAAAGCAGGGAGGAAGGGGTAGATTTCTTACCAGCCCTGAAGAAATGTGCGGTAACTGCACAACAATTGTAGGGCATAGAAATTGTTGCTTTTGCTTTTCTAAGTACTGGTTAAAGCTGTGGTTTCCTGAGATTTCCCCCCTTTTTGCTTTCTGTGGCCTAAGCAGAGTGGTGGAGAAATCCACACTCCCAAAAAGCCTAGTTTGGGGAGGGAGAGGAGGAGAGCAGCTGTTCTATGACAGGAGAGCCCCTGTTTATGGGAAGTGTCATTTCAGAGGGCCGGGTGCCAACATGAGGTCTGGGTCCCTGATGGTGTGTTAGAGAGAAGGTGCTCAGAAGGAGTCGAGGAGAGCTTCAGCTCTTTGTTAGCCATAATTGCTCACTTCAGAAATCTGCAGTCAAACAACCTATTCTGACTACAGTGAGACCTGTTTGATACAGGCAGTTGTAGCCTCCTGGCTGACCCCTGCGGACGGTGTCCAGTACGTGCACCTATAGGCTAGCTTTCATTCTCAAGCTTGCTCTGGCGTGGCTTTAGAAACCTTCCGGCTTTATGAGGGTCAGAAAGGGTGGCAGGGATGGTGCAGCCTGGAGTTCTGGTTTACGTTCCCCGAGTGCTTTCTGCAGCCTTGAGCTCAGAACCCTGCAGAGGTGTCAGTTTGTAGCTCGTATCACAGGTGGCTTCAGACATCAAACCAAGAGCAGTGTGTGACTCGTAGTAAGTGTAAACTTATTGCCTGCAAACACTATTTTAATAACTGTTCCCTCACTGCATTGATTCCTGCCTGTGGGTGTGCTGAGAGGAGGACTTTGAGAGTATGGTTTGTATAACACTGGTGGAGGCGGGGCAGTGTTGTAGAGGTGCTCCTCAACAGTTGAAAGTTTGGGTAAAGATCTTGTTCAACCTGTCTCATTCTAGCAATATCTTGCGTAGCAGTAAGATCGTAAAATATAGGATGGGGAATCAGTTATACAACCTGACTGTAACCAGATGTGGAGACTTCAATAAATACAATCATAACCTTCTATACAGAAACCAAGTCTTCTCTGCAAATTGTACATCGTGTCGTGTTACCAGCAATGCCCATGGTTCATATCAATCAAAAAGTGGCCATCAGCTACTGTAGATGAGATTCCCAGTCTTTTTTACGGATAACCTGCATCATTTAAATGCCTGGCAGTGTGCTAAGATGGAAGACAAAAGACAACCCACTTATTTCCTTAAGGGTACAAGTTGCTGCCCGGACAATGAAGGACATCCTCTTGAAATGGAAGAGGCTGATTAGTAAAGTGAAGGCTATCTCCTCTCAAGATCTGGCTGAGCTGTCAGTGAACAATATCCTTTACTGTGATGTTTTTTCAGTCTTGCCAAGCAATTTAACAAAATGAGACTTGAGGCTCCGGATTTTGGTTATGGTGTTCCTGTTTGAAGGCAACAGTTTGTCCCAGCTGGGGTCAGGACAGGTTTCTCTGATTTCCACAGTTAGACAGAGGTTGAGAATTGCCTTAATCTTTCCTTCTGTTTGTTGTGGTCCAAACACCTCGTCTGAGTGCTGAAGATTCTCCAATATTGCGAAAGGAGAGAGAGGTATTGCTAACTGTTCGTATTGGTAACCGTTCACGATGCCTGGGGCTTCTTCGATACCCATTTCAGCTTGAAGTGTTCTGTTATCTACCAGGCTGAGAAGGGTTCAAGACGCTGAGATGGCAACACTTGGTAGGTAGGAAGTAGGGAAGCTGATACTATGTTCAGGCAAAACATTTTGCAGGAAGCTTTAAAGACTGATGGGCTGGTATGGTTTGGGGTTTTTTATTTTATAAGCATGTCCTTTCCTACTCATTAATAAGATTACTTCTTGGAAAAAAAAGATTATTTGGGAGAGGAAGAATGAGAAAATTATGTACAGCTGGTAACCTGCCAAATGGAAGCCTTGGAACATTCTTAATAGACCACTGTTTGGAAAAAAAGTAATACTTCAGCTTTCTTTTTTTCTTCTTCGGGTAGCCTGAGCAGAGTGTGTTGGGAGACACACTAAGCGCTTTATCAGGACGTGCTTTGAGACCCATAACTACACTGTGATCTTGTGCACTCGCATCTCTTGTAGCACAATATAGAGGTCACTTCGTGTAACAAAATGAGCCTTTACATCTCTTCCGTCCTGTTTTTCCGTGTTCTGTAATGAGGTATCAGATTCTGCTCAGCATGTTGTTTCTTCGTGCCGGGTCCTGAAGTCTGCAGCACGGTTAACACTGTCCCCGCGGCAGGCTAATGGGCCTTTTTGGTTTCCCTGTTCAGTCTTGTACTCCTTAGGCCAGGGTTTTTGGTTGTATTCTCCAGCATACTCCACCCTGAGGGCTATTTTTACCTGGCTCTGAGCAGTGATTTTTCTGTGACGTGACTTTCTGGCATTCGGTACAAATAATCTGCATCTTTAAAGGCAAAACCAGGCTTTAGTGACAACGTGCTGTGGGACTTTGCTCCATGCTTTCTGAATGAGCGCACCAAATAAGCCCCAACCCAGATCAACAGGATAGTGGATCAGGTCTGATCTTTATCTGATCCTTGAGCAGATGAACTGCAAGTAGTTTCTTCTGGTCATTGAATGCTATAGTAACTATTTGTTTCTGTTTGATGATGAGGGGCATCTGTGGGTCAGATAGTGAACAGGATCTCCTTGCCATGGTGCTTTTCTGAAGATTCGGTGTCTAGTCAGTTCTGCGATATGTGTAATTCCCAGCCACCCCAAAAGGCAGCATTTTTTTTATTTATTTTAAAGAATTGACACTGTTAATTAAGTTTTCTTGGAGTTTTCAGCAGCTCAACTTTCTCTTGGTTTTAGGAAGAGATCTAGGATGAGCAGAGGTGGACAGCAGAATCTCTGCTTATCTCTTTACTAACATATCTTCTTCTTAGAGCCAGGTAGGTTCTGTAAGTAAAATAAGGTCTCTCTGGCACACAGTCAGGGGAAGAAAATTTGCACTCATGGCCAGCAAGAGGGAGCAGAAAGCTGTAGAGCCCAGATACTGTTGGATGTGAGGGCTGAAGAGTGTTTTTGGTATGATAGCTATAGAGCCAACACAAAGTAGTTCTGCGCTACAGTTGGCTTTTGTAAGATGTTAAACATGTATCTGAACTAGTCATTGAAAAAACTCATCTTAAGAGATCTAGTCCTGATTTCAGTTTGTAAATGGAAGTTCTTCATTTCAAAAATGAGATTAGTCCTTTCCATTGCTAGCTAACAACAAATGAATTTCACTGAGGAGCTCACAGTTTTGAATAAAATATTTCAGACTCCACCATAAAATCCTGCTATTTGACCATGTTAAAATTATCAGAGATCTGTATCCTAAGCCAGAGGAAATCAGCTGTAGGATAATTAGCACTGCAAGAAGGACAATAGGAAATAGCAGAACAACAAGAAATAGAAAAGGCTGCTGAACAAAAAAGCTGTTTGACTTACTAAAAATGAGAACAAGTGTCAGGGTAGAGTTAAGAAACGCTATCAGCCAGCTGTCTTTCAAAGAGATTAAAATAACTGCAGAAGTTTTTAAACGTGCAAGTAAGAGGAAAAAATTCACATGAAACTACTGCGTGCTAGAGATCCAGACTTGATTACAAAACTACACCCAGCACCTTGCTGCTTGCTCTTGCAAAGATGGCGATGTTCAACACTGGTGGGCGGGGTGGAGGGGGAGATATACTGGGAAAACCAGAAATAACTTAGCAATGTGGAAGTGCAAAAAAGTGTGCGCAAGTTATAGAACCCAAGTGATGGCTCTCCTGGAATTGTTTATTGTTCAGCTCTAATGGAAAGAAGCTGTTCTAGTATCCAGCCTGGGGATGGTGTCACATGAACGGAGAGCCTCTACTGTAGTCGCTGGTTTTTAAGGAAAGGGGAAAAAAAATCAACCGGAAAGATAACTGTAAGTGAGCATGAAGGGGAGATGTTTACTGAGGATAGTTATGCCACACCACCCTGATGACCGCTGTTAAGATGAATCTTCTCAAACAAAATCCAGCTGCAGCGCAGCATTACGTGTGATGACATTAGCTACCAGCTGGAGAAGCTGGGAGTGATGACATTAGGTACCAACTGGAGAAGATGGGAATTAGAAATTGCATGAGGATCTGGCTAAGGGAGAGCGGATAAAAGGTAGTGTGAAGGGCAGGGTAACTGATGGGGTTCCTCGGGGATCTTTCGTGGAGCTGATACTAGTTGTCATTACTGATGTTCCACAATAAGCAGGAATGTGCTGATGGGACAAAAATAGTAGATAGCCTCAGCCCAGAGGATGCTGGAATATTACACAGGAAGAAAAAACAGGTAACCTTGAGGAGTGGACTAACAAATAAACGAGACTGTTTTAGCACTAGAGTTCATTCCGCTGTTGATTAGGACCTCACTTGAACGAGTCTTCATTATACACCGTGATCACGGAGGGCTTTGAGCCTTCAGTGTGTTGCATCTTTGAAACAGAGAAACGCAACCCTGCAATGGTCCTACCATCGGGATGAAGGAGCGAGGGCTGCAAAGAGGCCTGGTGCTACTTTGCTGGAAGCTGGAGTACAGTCCTGCTTGCTCATGTCCGTATCTCTTACACTGAAGCTGGAGCAGAGGGAGCACTGAGCGGGTCAGTGCAGTGGACCAGAAATCCCTTCCCAGCCCAGCTGGCTGAGGATAAGACATTTCCTTCATTCCCAAATTAATGTGGAAAACCAAAGCTGGTTAAGTGGGGGATAACACCCGAGGGGCTGGAACCTACATCTGTACCTACTCCTTTGACCCTATTTCCTATCCCATAAGATTAACTTTTATGTTGTGCATTTCTCAAGGAAATAGTTTTATCTACCCCACAGAGCAGAGGAGCAGATTTTCCCAGGGAGCTCATCTGAGTTCCCAGCCAGGACTTTTTCCTGACGGAGCCAGAAGGAAGAATGAAGAGAGAAAGATGATAAAGTCTATTCACTTCAGGACAAAATGATCATTAACCAACTTAAATATTTTGTTCCCCACCCATGGAGATTAAGCAGGATCACATAGACAAATTGCCCAAAAGGAAATAAACAGATAATAAAATCAGTAGACAATTTCCTTTTCCTTCTTTGCAAACCACAGCAAGACAAATCGCTCAGAAGAGCCAAGACCAGAGCTGTGGGAAGTTCTTCAGGGTACACGTGCGTACCCCATACGGAGATGTCTCCTCTGTTTAAAGTAGCAGCTTTAGGGACTCATACCATAGAAATATTTTATTAAATATCGAAGGGAGTCAGGGGGGAATTGGTCTTAGGAAAGCTCAAGTTGCCCTGGATGTAGTCATTAAGGAAAACATTATACAGGGCTCTACATTAATTCTTTCCAGGTAGACCATCGTCCTGGCGTTCTGCCGTAAGACCCAGCTAACTTCCAGCTGGAATGCCGCCCGCTCCTCCATCTCTCTCCCCTGCTGACAGAATTGCTGTGCAGGAGGGTGAAAACCCCACAGGCAGGTTTTGAACCATCATCTGCTTGTTGCTGCCCCTCCTCATTTTGGAAGACTGGGTGGTTCCTCAGTACAAGCCGTTTGCCACGTGGTGTGGGAGAAGAGGCTGCTTCTCCATGAGGATCGTGACATGATTTTCTATTTTAAACTGTGCACACTCGGGTCGCCATCTCGTTGTCCTGCTCGTCTGTACACAGGATCTCATAGCCACCAGAAATCATTTGATCCTATTTATGGCCATAAGGATCATCAGTTTAGAGGGCTGACTCCCACCATAGGAAACAGAAAAATTCAGGCCGGTGGCAAGGTGATGCACCAGGAGAGTGTCTCTGTGGGCGGCTGCTGGAGCAAGTGAAGCAGCAGCACTGGTTTGTGCTGTCTCTCTGCCAGCTGCAGAGAGATACCTGAGCAGTATGAGGATATATGTTACGTAGAGAAGGGTAATCCGCAGCTCTGACCAACTTAGTCTAGTGTAACATTCCTATGTCAGGAGCATGACAGCCTGCTTCCCGACTCTTTTCTGGAGTCAGCATGAGGCTTGAGCAGAGCAGGCTTGAAGTCTCCGGAGTCTGTAAATGGATCTTGCCCTCAAAGCGTTTGCATCCTCTGGGTACGCAGGGTGCCTAGAGCAGCCACGCTGCTAACTTGCGTGCGTGGACACCAAGACACAGCCAGCTCCAGGAGCAACAGCCCTGGAATGGGATGAATACCGTGAAGTGTGTGATCTCGTCGTGTTAGACGGTCAGGCAGTGAAGACTAGATGGGAACTGATGTTGCTGATGCAAACCTGTTGGGTTTTTATTTTTGCAGGAGCACTTTGTAAATGTTGATCTCAGATATACATGCACTCTGATGATCCAGACTTTGTGGTACCTGTTTACTTTGAATTTCATCGTCATATCCATTGCCAGCTCTCTAGCTTCAGTGATGCATTACCCTACTTCAAAAAACAGTGAATAAAAAGGGTGTTGTTTTTATAGGAGAGCTAATTATTCCGTTTAACTGCTAGGTGTAGAAAAAAGCACAGTAGCTACAGCTGAATTGCTGTTTTGCTCCTTCAGTGAATAACAGGCCTTCTTTGACACACCTAACGTGTCTTAATTTTTATAATAATTGGAAGGAATGTCACCTGCCCTGTTAAGAGAGAAATTATCCTACCCTTGGCCAAAACATATTCCCTATCTCTATGTCTGGAGCCCTCCTCTGAGGAGGTAAAATTAATAATTCCTCACTGAAGTAAGATTAGCAGTTGCCACATCCAGAAATACCTCACTTATTCTAAACCAATTAGCAAAGGATAATGACTGGTTTCTTTGCCTCAGGAAACCATCAACAACATAGCCTGTGATCTCTATGTTTGAGGATGTGAGATGCTGGATTAAGTTTTCATCTGAATAAGGTATTCGTCTTAATTCTTTACCTCCACACCTTGTATTTCCAGGAAGAGCATGAAAAGAAATCAGAGTGCTGGTACCATTTTTGTTGTCTAGGCTGAAGAAGCCAAGAAGAACCTTTGGGCCAACGAACCTAGCACTGAACCTTCAGATGTCTATTTAAAAATTCTTATTGCAAAATAATACCTCCATCTAGAATATGACAAGTTTAAAATTAATCATTATTTCACCCCATAAGAAAAATCAAAACATCAAAATTGTTCTAGAAGCTAGAATAAAGATTATGGCCTGGTTGCACATTGAAAGCAGCAAAACAGAGCTCTGGGCTCCTCCAGAAAGGCTCACGCTCAACTGAAGCGATACTAAATTGTCTAGGCTAAAACATAAAGTCTCGTAGAGCAACAGTTTCTTGAGTGTTCTAAAACTTTGTGCAAGTCCCATTAAATATACCGGTATGGATCAATTCTGTAAAAATCCCGAAGACTAAAAATGCAACCTCACAACTTCATCTGCTCCAAGCAGTCCTCCCTGCTGTGGGCAGTGAGAGGGGCTGCTCTTACGGGTTCCACCATTACAGGAACCTTCCTATCACCCTTATCTGTCCTTAGGTAACTGCGTCTTGAAATTGGCAATGTTCTCGGAAACTTAGAGTAGTTGCTTTTAAGTCGAGGACTCTTCAAAGTGCCGTAATACCCTTCTCCTTAACCTCCATTTGCAAAATACTCTTCCTCTATCCTGTCCTCTCTCCAGAATCTACTGACAACTTCCTAGCAGGAGTAGCCAGGGCTCCTGCTTTAACATTTACTGTCTGAGTCACCAGGTTTTTCATGTCCTGCCACCTCTGTTTCGTGTAAAAAGTCTTCTCCGCAACTTAATGCCTTGCAAAAGAGCCAGGAGCAATAGATTTCCAGTGTCCTGATTTTAGATGGCGAGTCTCAAAACTATTTACAATCCAGAGTTGTTTGGTTAGAGCACATCTGTCAGCAAAACATCATCATGAGACACAGAATCCATTTCCTCACTGGTAAAATATGTGCCTGTTTCCAGTTTGAATTCATTTTTTCTTTCTTGTGTTTTTCACTGCTATACTCAAGATCATTTAATATGTGATATGTTTCCCTGAAGATCCTTTTATTTTATGAACAAGTTACCTCTCAATAATCAAAACCGATTTAAATCTTTACTTATAGGCACTATTGCAACTATTTCTTTTCTGCAGTTTGGTCTTGTATCCTTCCTATATGTCACTGGGTTTTTTTTAAAGAACTTTGGAAAATTTATATTATTTTAGTATTGGCCATGCTGTTTCCACGCTTTACAGCGGTAAATGTCTGCTCCTTACAGCTTTTCCTTATTGCTCTGAAACTGTTTAACCCTGCTGTTGCCACAGTATGATTCAATATAATATAAACATATCTGAAATAAGCTGGCGGTTCTGAAATAGTAAGAACTGCTGCTTTTCTAAGCAGTAAATCCAGACCATGGATCAATGTTGAAGTATTCCTGTGCAGTTTGAGGCCAGTTACCTACGATACTTCTGAAGAAACAATAGAGTGCATTTTTGCAACGTACGCATTTGTTTTCCTAAGCGCTACAAACAGGTTTTTATTGCCCCATTAAAAAGAGTCCAAGCAGTGATATAAGCATATGGAGATGAGAGAAAGCATATTGACTGTAGATAATTTGGATTCCTTGTTTGTAGTAAGTAAACTTACGCTGTGTTTGCACACATGTAAGTGGACTTCTCAGCGTCTCCATCATTTGCTCTGGAGCCACTTTAACCAACCGGTGGTTACGGTGCCCATGGCAGCATTTTGGCAACTCAGCTGTGATTTCAGTTCACCGTCGCTGGCCTTTCAAGAAAAAGCCACTTCTCTGCCAGGTGCAGTTATTTCAGTTTTAATACGAAGGGAAAAAGAAGTTTTTTCACCAGCTTTTTGGTTCAATCCAACTTCTTTCATTAATTTCTTAACAAGCCCAAATATCTTCCGTGCTTTTTTTTATTGGCTTAAGAGTTTTGGGGGGTTTTTGTTGGTTTTGGTTTTGGTTTTGGGGGGTGGTTTTGTGTGGTTTGGGGTTGGTTTTGGTGGGTGTGTGTTCAGATAAAAGTCGAAGTGTGCCACTAGAAACTTGTAATGCTTCTATGTTTTTCCTGAAAGTTTTACTACATCCTTTTTCCTCTATAAGCACAGGAAAAGCACTGAGTCGTTCTGCTTGGAAAAGACTTCCACCTTCAGTGCTTTCTCAGAGAGAAGTGTTCTCTTTTTAGTTGTCGTTAAAAGTAGTTTCCTTGATGTGATACTCAGGAATACCTTCTTCAGATTAAATCTCTTCCTTGCCTATTTTATTGCAAGGCTCTGATCACGTTTAAAGGCTCTGATCTGTTTAAAGACTTATTCCTGGCCTGGAAACAGTGTGGCCTTGCACATGGATAGAAGATGCAACAAGAGAATATGTGAGAATGTGTTGTGGGCGGAGTTCTTAAGTGACATTTTATATATGTATATATGTGTATGTGTACATGTATATGCAGATAAATATAACGTGCCACATTTATATTCATGTGGCATATGCATATATATATTTATATGTACATGTGTGTACATATGTGTGTGTGTATATATAAAAATTGTGATTTCCACCTTTGATTGCTGAAAACCTCCAGGCACTTGGATATCCTCACAGGTCACGCCTAAGGTTTTGGATCTGGGACGCCAAGCCCATTGCCACAGGTCAATGCTACAAGCCTGTAAGTTCAAACCTTACACTTTAAAACCAAAATAAAGTAACTTGCTGATAGTGAAAATTATTTGGTCCCTCGCAGGACACATGAAAAATAATCAAGCAGGATTTCTATGGCGGTGCTTGTTCCCAGGAACATGGAGCTCAGCTCCAGCTCCTGCCTCGCTGGACGGGCTGCAGGTTTTCCTGCATTGCCAACTGCCGGGGCTGCGCCCAAAGGTGTCAATGAAGGAAAGCGGCTTGGAGGGGATGGGGATGCTCTCCCCACCGCACAGCCCTCCTTCAGTGAGCCCTGTCTGCAGTGGGCCTCCTGCCTGTGGTTTAAAAACCGGAAGAAATGCCGTGGGCTTCTGACGTAGGGGAAAAGAGAGAGAACTTGTGCGTGTAATTAACCACGCGTGCTTTTGCTGAAGGGTGAGGAAGGCCAGAGCTTTATAAAGTTCATTTTCACTCTTATCTGAAAATGTAAAGTACTTTATACTTCCCTAGCTTTGTGAGCTTAAATAATCAGTTATATCAGTTTTATTCTAAGAAAAGATATAACTTCAGATTTTTTTTTTAGATTAAATAAAATAACTTCTAAATAAATTTAGACAATTTTTTCCTAAACAGTGAGGAAGCTGTGGCTCTCAGTGGCCATGCCTCTTTCGCGGCCATGTAGGAACATGGTGACAAAGGCAACAACAGAGAATTTGCTGTGATTTAAGATGAGAGAAAGCTGTCACAGCTACCCAGCTCAGACCGCCACTGGCAGCACAGTTTCCTCTACTAGCCCTATAAATATACCTTGTCCATTTGAAATTACTGAGTGCCAGTTTTGTGTTTAGATTAAAACAAAAAACAAAACACCACAATTTCCTAGAATTCAAGTTACACAACCTGGAGCAGAACTGGACGTTGGGAGCTCCGCAAACCTGTGCCGGAGGCTGTTGAAGGGGTCGCTCCAGAGCAGACTCGTGCATATCCGCAGGTCACAGACTCACACAGATTCTGTCAGAAGAAAGTCTCACCCTGGCTACATTTTACCGATGTATCAATAACTGACCCATTTTTTAATGGAGGAAATTATTAGGGGATCAAAAAGATTCATCTTTCATCTACTGTCCCTCTTGCAGGGGTTGACCTTTATGCCACTCTTAATAGGAAGTAAAGAAAACTTTGTGTATAGTTTACTGAGGCATATTCACCACCACTGCTTCTTCAGTATTTGATATAACTTTACCATTATGACTTGTGCAAAGAGGAAAAGTAGCAATGATTCATTTAAGAGGCCTTTTAATGCTTGCATGAAACAAGCTGAAACAGAATATGGGTGGCTGCACGAGTAACGCTGCCCAGCTTGCACAGGGGCAGGGACGTGTTGCAGCTCAGGGGATGGAGTCAGCACCCCAAATTCTGCACTCAGCTTTCCTGGGAGGCTATCACGTGGTCTTCTTAAAATCAACATATTTTTCGTGTAAGTAGAGTGTATCTACAAGTCTTGTTCCTCGCTGCATTGAGGTTCAATCGCCCAAAAGTTTGTGAAACATTTTGGGAGTCTTAGTAGTGCACAATAAAAAAGACTAGCTGTATGTTGGTCAGTGGGACTGTTGTGATGCTCTTGCTGCAGAAACTGAGGACACGCAAAGGGGTCCTAATATATAAACCATGAATAAATATTTTCCCATTCTGCTCCCACTTACATATCGAGCCACAGAAGTGCAAAACACCTCCTTAAAAGCATAAATAAATTAATGGCTCCAGACAGTTCACAAGACTTGCCACCTTTTTCTTTTCAAGACACTTCCTTCTTCCTTTTAGTTATACTTCAATATTTCCTTCTCTCTCAAACTGTGGTCTTTGCACTCTATTTTTGTCCCAACTACCTTGTAATCTCCTCAAGCCAGGGACTTTGCTTCTGCCTGCAAAAGCTGACCTGTATAAATAAATCTCTTCATAAAGACAAAGTGTTCTTTTATCATAACAGTAAAAGAAATTCCCTAGGAAAGCTCGTTTTGATCAGTGTGGCTTTCCTGGTTGCTGCCCATCAAAGATGATGGAAATACCGAAAAGGCCTGAAGGCTGAGAGCAGGCTCGTTTGGGCACTCTCCTGGTGCTGAGGGAATACAGTGGATATTGACGGATGACAGGACTCGCTCCTGTGCATGAGTGACTGCAACATCACTGTGCGTTCAAGCTGCCTGGTGCATGAACGAGGACAGAGAAATCTGAAATGGAAAACCACTGATCGGACGGTGTCTGTGCAATGGTGTGCAATAGCTGCGTGACACACACAGGCCCATGGCCTGTCCATGTCCAATAGCGATAACAACAGTTTCACATCACGAATGGACTTCATCACTCCTGTTTTAACTGGAGGCAGTTCTACAGCTTTTAGCAGCTTCAGAGCAGTTCTCTCCTTTTCCAGACCCTTGTGAAAAGAAGAAAAAAGCAATTCCTTTGGGTATCTGAAGCCATAGCCCTGTGCAGTCTCTCATTTGGAGAAAACAGCTCGAGTGACCGCAGTTCTATTACAGGCTGTGGCTTTCCAAGGACGGGACAGCTCAGATATCAGGCAGAAGGAGGTTCAAAAAGGTACCATCAATGAGTCAATGTGACACCCCAACCAGTCTCTTGAAGTTGTTTAGGACACTTCTGCTAATATCATATGGTTGAAAGCAGTCCTATTTGCATACGCGTGAAAGTGGCATTTCTGTCGCTGTATGATTTAGCATCAGAGGGTCTTCAAGCAGAATTTGGGCTGGATTTCCTCTTATTGGAAGCCTGGGGTTCTTCTCTTCCTCTGCACTCTCCTTTCCTACATGTTAACAAGCTTCAAGCTCCTCCATTTCCAAACCACCTGATCTGAGTCCTGCCTTAAAGGCTGGTATCCCCCAGACCCCCAAAGACACCTGCTTGCAGTGCAATGGGATGTGTCTTGATCTTCTTTGGGTGCATTCATGTAGAAATATTAACTTGTGATGTGGACATATATTGTCTAACACAGAAAAATGCCTATTAGATTCCAGTTAGTCTGCATAGATCTTTCCATGGCGGAAAAAGCAATTTACCCTTGTTGATACTAGTCAAGTGTGTCAATGCTGGTGTGCAGTTTCAGGAAACGCTGTAGGATCATTTTTAAAAATTATTCTAGACATGAATATAAGCTACGTGTAGGAAGGTGCTCCTTGATTTGTGATGGTTCTCCTACAGCTATTCCTGCTCCATCCAACTTACAAATGGTTATTTAATTAGTGATCTAGACCATACAGAGCAGGTTCATTCATCTCCTCCTATGACAGAATTATAAAACATTACAATAGGCTGAAGTGTTGTCACAGTCAATATTTCACATAATTAGAGGAGGTCGCCAAGTATCTTTGGCCTTGCATTATTGATGGTCTAATGAATAGACGATTTCTCCTTTGAGAACATCTGTTTAAATATAGTCCTTACCCCCTATGAGGTAGTTCAGAGCTTTCAAATAACTGTCATCCTTTTGCTCGAATCAAGCCAGTAGTTAAGCATCTATTCATCTCACATGGAAGGTCAGTATTTTCTTTGCAACCCAACTGGCACAAACTCTGTGACAATTTAATATCAGTGTTTATTGTTTTTCTGCATCTTCAGGCCTGAAACCAAAGTTATTTTAACTCCAAATTATTTGTAGGGAAGCTTTTTTGCCCAAGTTCCATTTTGGCAGGAAAATAAACCCTCCTTTTTAATTTCATATCATTAAGCTGAATACAGCTATCTCAAAGGTTCAGTGGGGTTTCTTTCTGCCTGACATGCTCTTTTATTGTGAAGTTGGAAAACAATCCCAGGCAAAGAATCATCTAGTAAAATGGTGGAACTGTCTCCTGCCTAGATTTTTCTTTTATAAAAAGACTACACCAGAAAATTTAGTATTACACAAAAGTCTGAAACAATCCTTCCTAGAGCCATCAGTCTGACCTTTTAAATTTGTGATGGAACAAATGGCTCTTCTTTAATGTAAGAACCCCCAGGCCCAAATAACTGGTGTCAGTGGACAAAATTCTGGGGTTTTCTTTGCCTATGTATTTGGCCAAAGATACTGGACCAGCTGGGGGTGATCTCTGGATGGACCAGTTGGTCATGCCTGGAGATATCCTCTAGGAGAATATTCCCATTGCACATGCCTCTTGCCAATAAGGATAGCATTGGGTATCCTGGAGAGATGGACAGTACTTCTGGAAGAGTCTCTGCTCCTGCAAGGTATCACTCACTTTGGAGAACAACGCACAAAGTGTAACTACGTTGCTCTTGCTGATTTCTCAGCAGAGAGGTAAGAAATGCAAATTCTTGAATCAACAACCTGTCACAATCCACGGACATGAAGCAGCAGACTCAGGCTTTGCTGAAACCAGGTGTAAACTGAGAGTAACACTTGAGGCTCTGAAGGGGTAGCAGCAGGCGTTCAGTTCTGCCTCTGCACTCCACAGTGTCCTGCATTCCCCTACGCTGAACAGCCCAGAACAGTCGTGTCAGGGGAAAATCAATGCAGGTGCAGAGTGGTTGTGACTTCTGCAGCTAAATGAATTCTTTGGTGTTCTGGCTCTCTTCAGCTTTTTATCAGGTTGGTCCAGATGAAGGAAGTATAGAAGTATTTGAATGGTGGATATTTACCATGTTCATTAAAAAGGAAAAGGGGAAAGAAACTCAGCAACTTGAGCAAACACAATTTTATGTAATTGTCTTTGATTTAAAAAAAAAAAATTAAATAGCTTAGCTCTCACTGGGATCTGCCTAAGGGACTACCCTGAATAAGTTACACAACTCAGCATTCATTCATCAGCTGATTCTTTGCAAAACCATATGGCTCCTTGCAGGGATTTCTTTAAACATTATGCATGGATATTAAATTGGTGCCTTTGTAGATGTTAAGTATGTTGCTTGAGGCTCATTTTGAAATACTGTTTCTAGATAGTACAGCAATGTTAATTTTGCCAGCAATAACCTAATAGAAAGCAGTTGTTCAGGCACTTTCAATCAAATTAAGAAGAGAAATAGAAAAATAAGAAATATTGAAAGAGTAAACTGATCGAAACTTTAAAGATGAGCTGTGCCATTCTGTGGGGCTTTCACATGGAAATCCATTTTACTCGATGGAAGGCAATGAGGAAAGGAGAAACAGTATTAAAACGTAAGATGTCATTGGCTTTACATATTGAATCAGAAATAACAGAACCACTGCAAAATGCATACATTCATTAGCTGCAGTAAATTTGTTTGCAAATACGAGTTTGTTGCTTGTAGAAAGTGTTTAATGATGTCTTCCCTTACCACAGGAGCCGGTAAAGACAGCTGCAACACCAATTCACATACGTTACTTACAACACATGCCTTAACTGTGAATTAATGGAAATACCACTCCAGTACCTAACACCACTTTCAGAGGCGAATAGATATTTTAAATGTCTCCCTTCTTTAGGATGTTCAAAGCAGGCACCTGCAAGGGCTTGATCTTTCCCAGTGGTTAATCAGTGTTTTCAGAGACGGGGGCCTGCAGAACATTTCTAACTGAGCACCCAAAACCAAAAGCAGGTCAGGCTCTGCCAAGAGCGAATCCAGGGCAGCCTCACGATCTCCAGTAACTGAACCATGCTTGTGTGGCTGGTGCAAAGGGAGACCAGAATACAGACAAATCTTTCAACCTCTCTCTCACCACATGTGACCCTAAGGGCAGCAGGACACATGCCAGGGACATGCCCTTAGAGCACAGCCACACACAGAGTAAAGTGCTGGATGCTTTCCTGCATGTGGGAAAAGATGAAGGAGCACTTTGGTTAACCACAGTATCCAACCGCAGCAGAGTATGTACCATGCTTTAAGGATGGGACCCAGGTAGGTAACACCCCCTTGCTATGCTCAGTACCTCGGCTTCTCTTATTGCTGTGATCCTTCATCAGCTGTGATCCTTCATCAACTTCTCTCTCCGTATGCCAAGGGGTTACCTATGTTTGTTAAGCATTCTGAGTTTCTCAAGCGGAAGGTTATGCTCTAATACTCCCCTTGAAAGTCCTGACAACTGGGCTGTATTCACCATTCTGTTTCCTTCCAGGCATAGCTCACATATGTAGAAGTACCATCTTGCTACAGCTACACAGTAACAATCCTCTCATCCCTTCAATATTCTAAAGCCAACATAATTTCCAAGTGCTGCAAAGTGGAGGACCTTTCCCAAAGAGAAAATCCATCATTTATGCCACTGGAAGCTAAACAACAAAGCACCGGGAAAAAATACTCTACTTTTGGGTAGCGAGGACTGGACTGTGCTTGCTTACTTGCTCCTTCCACATATCCTTGCATCTGCAACCTACAAATCCACAACAAGAAGCTCAAATTGTGTTTCACATGGTGTATACAGAGCCCATGGGAGAAGCTGTTGTGAAAGACTCTATAGGCCCTCCAGGCTCTGGATAGCAGCAGCTACTCAAGAAAATCCACTTTCCGATGCAAAAGTGAGGAGGGGCCGGGTTACAAGATGCCACGAATGAGGGCCTGGTTCCCTGCCTTCCTCGCTTCACTTCCTACCTTTTATTAGCTTCTTAGCGAGAAAGGCCCGTGGGCAGCGTGAAGCAGAGGGAGGCCAAAGGTTTGCCTGCCCTCACAGCTCTGAGGAAGCCCCGTCACAAGGCGTGCAGGCCGGCGGGCTCCGCTCCTCATGCCTGCCCTGTCACCGCCTTCACCCAGGGGGTCTCCGAGGGGCAGCACCTGGCGCTCCCGCCATCGCCTCAGCGCCATCGCCTCAGCGCCCAGCCCTCGGCGCCTCCGCCCTCTCCACAGCCCCGCGGCCTGCCCCGACCCGGCCCCTCCCCAGGCCTGCGCCCGCCCTCCAGGCCGGCCCGCGGCCTCGTTTGCCCCCAAAACCGCCTTTTTGAGGGATGCTTTGGAAATACCCTAAGCGGGTGTGCAAGCACGGGGCACTGCGTGGCGGGCGGCCGTCGTTCCCCGCCGGGCTCGGGGGCCTCGCGGAGGCCGCTCGCCTCCCCGGGCTGGTGCAGCCCCGCAGCTGGGCTCGGCCCCTGCGCCCCCTGCGGACAACAAGGGGTTAACACCACCCCCAAGCGAGGCGCGGCCCCTTTAAGGCCTTCCCCGCCTTCCCCTATTCGCGCTTCCGGCCGGTGTGACGTCACGTGGACATCACCACGCGGAAGCGCGGGGGGGTGGGGGTGTCAGCGCGCCCTTAAAGCGACAGCCGCGGCGGAGGTGGGGCTGTGGTAGGTGCCGGGGGAGGGGGGGTGAGGAAGATACCACCCGCCGCGGGGCGGGGGGGGGGGCAGCCGCCCCGAGGGGCGGGCAATGGCGCCGCGGAGGCCCGGCCCCGCCCGGCCCGTCGCGGGCTGGCGGTGCCCTGACAGGGCTCGCCGGGCCTGAGGAGCTCGGCGGAGCGGTTGTCCCGTCAGCTCGGCGTCTCGCTGCCGGCAGAGATGGACCAGCGCCTCGCAGAGCTGGTGGAGGAGCTCACCACCTCGGGAGAGCCGCGGCTGGAGCCGGGCAGGATGAAAGAGCTGAAGAACATCTGCAAGTACGGCCGCCGGAGCCACCCCACTGGGGGCGGGGTGGGACGGGAGCCGGGCCTCGCAGCCTCCCCCGAAAGCGACGCTTCTCCCCGGGCCGGACAGCCGTGGAGGCTGCCCCCGAGGCCTTCCTGGGGCCTGCTGTTTGAGCCGGGCGCAGCTTGCTGCCAGCACAGAGGCTGCTGGTTTAAAATTTAAAATAAATTTTTAAAATAGTTGTGGGTTTATGTGCTAAACCTCTTTTTAACTAGCTCCCCTTCCTTTTTTAATTTATTTCTGCTTTCTCAGGTCTTCAGAGGAACATATCAGCCATGCCTATCACCTGCTGATGACACGGCTCAAGGAGGAGCACGCTGAGATGCGCTTCTCGGCTTTCCAGATCGTGCAGGAGTTGTTCACCCGATCCCATCAATTTCGGACGCTAATTATTTCCAACTTCCAAGAGTTCTTGGAGCTCACGGTGGAGATAGACCATGAGCAGCCTCTTCCCCCGCCCAAAGAGGTGGCACAGAAGCTGAGGAAAGCAGCCATTAAGTCAGTGCAAGACTGGCATGAGAAATACGGAGAGGCCTACAAGAAGCTTTCTCTGGGATACCACTTCTTAAAGCAGAATAAGAAGGTACTCTGCATTTTTACTTCTGTGTGTGTTGTTAGGTGATGATCAGTAGGAGATGTTTAAAGCGAGGAAACCAATAAGTATAAAAGAAAAGCTGTTGGAAATGACATTGTATTTAGGAGATATCCTGTTGAGTATGGTCTTTGAAAAACAAACCCCAAGCTTTTTGCTTATCTTGCAGTATTGTAAAGTTGTAAAAACCCCGGGGTTTTTAAACTCGGAGCTGGGCTCAACTAGCCTTTTCTCAGGGTGCAAAAATTATTGCTCACCAGTAGGCTTTCACCCACTGATTCCTACCTGAAGCCCCAAAGTCAAGCTTTTTAGAAGGGAAATAATGGTTACAGCTTAAACTGAGGATAATCAGCTAGTAAGTTTTTCTGTGAAAGTTTAAACTACTAAGTCTTTCTATGGAGGTTTCAACCAGCCTGACTTCTGTACTGAGCTGTCCGGTTCTAGCGTCCTTTCACTGTATGACAGTGACAGTAGCGTAGGTGCTAGCCCCCCTCAGCTGCACTGTTGCTGTGTGTCGTACAAGAAGTTTTATTAAAGAGGAATTGCTTGTATGTAAACACTTGCTTTTAGCTCTCCCTTCTAGGCTTCAAGTTATGTTTTGAACATTCTTCTCCTTTAGTATGTCTTCTGAGGTGTAAACAATGAAATTGGGAACACTATCCTATCATTTTAGATAGTGTGAATGCTAATATCAAGCTTTCAATAAACATATTGATTCTCTTTCCCTTCAGAAAAGCAGATGTTCAGTGTTCCTAACAGTAGATCAAAAACCTTTGAGATACATGATGTATTTCTGTTGTTCTGGTTCCATGCTAAGCTCATAGCGTACCTTACTTGTTCTTTTTCTATAAAATTTTTGACATCTGCTCACAAAAGGTGATTGTCTTTGAATCCTCCCTTATTGTATTGTTTAATAAAGGAAAAAAAACCCCTAAATGCAAGTGACGAGGAGAAATGCAGAACTGAGGCGGGGGAGCTTTAACACATAATGCAGATTTAGCAGATTGAACACGCAAGCGTGTGACCTGTCTGCTGAAGTTTGGCCTGTTTGTCTGGGCTCCTGTGGTTAAGGGCTGCTCCCCTGTTATGACTGGGTGATCACTGTGTATATTTGTGATACTAAGCTACCCAGCAAGGTTGGCCGTGCTATTTTCTAGAGCAGCTGAACTTAAGTACTTCTAGAAACATTAGTACCAATAGAAATAATCTTATGCCATTTGATAACTCTTGTACTTAAAGAGTTGAGATGAGCCAAATGACTTACTGGCCTTTTGGCAGCTTAATACTCAAAGTGTGAGAAGCACCTAAAAGATTTGAGGATGTGTTTGTACTTTCTAGAAGTAAAGTACATCTGCTGTTCTGTATTGCAGGTTTGTCGCAGTAGTATAGGGCAACTTGAGAGGAGTGTTAGCTGTGTCTGTGGTTTGTGGTTGTTGATTGTTTTTTTTTTTTATTATCACCAAAATCTGCTTATAAGCAGTTGGTCAGAAGATGACTTGCCCTTTTAGGGTGTAAACCTGGAGAGCTACCCACTGTTTTAATGTTAGTAGGTCCATATTAGTAGGTACCAAGTAGGTAACTATATAAATGTTTGACTTCAAGAACAAATAATATTTCAGTATATCTGAAATTGTTTTCAAACTCCTGTCTCAAAGTTTAAAAAACGAAGAAAGGGGAAAAAAATTTCAAATATTTCCAAATGTTTGCATATTTAGGCAACTGAGTCATATTATAGTATCTTTGTATTTGAGGAATGCATGGATGGAATTACAGAGTGAGCTGCAGTTATGGAGTGAACAGGATTTTAAGCAGCTCAACATGGAGTATCTTACTGCTATACATCAATATTTTCCCAAAAGTTGCAGTAGTTGTCTAGGCCCACTACTTACACCCTTTAAATCAAGAAGTATTGTCTGTGACCCATCACATCCAGTTCCATAATCACAGACCAATGGTAAAAGGCTTCATGTAGCCAGTACCAATACAAAAGCAGAACAACAACTCTGATGTCGGTCCACATCACCTAAATGAGGTCAGATGTTTTCTGACCAAGTTTGTGAGTTAGTGCTGACCCCAGGTAGTGAGTGACTCCGTGCGCACATCTGTAACTCAAGCCCTGAGTGACTCCGTGTGCACATCTGTAACTCGGGCCCTGAGTTATTCTGACCTTGTGAGGCTTCTGTAAAAGGCCGGTGTGCCCTGTTTTGGGCAACTCAAAGCTTTGCACTTGCTGTAGACTTGGTTGGTGATAGATATCTGGTGTGTGAGGTGCACTCTTGTTATCAATGGCAAACCATGATGATTTGGCAGATGTTGTAAGACGAGCATCTGGCCAACTGCTGAAGTATGAAACAACACAGCAGAGCAGCACATGGCTTGTCCTTTTGGGACAGAGAAAGGGAGAGAATGGGCAAATGACTCTACTGTAGGTGTTCTGGTATGAGGCAGAAGTTGTGATTTAGGAAGCTCTAGCTATGTCTGGTTTTTTGGGCAAGTCCAATCTGACCACCTAGAAACAGTAGCTGTAGTTCCTGGGTTTTGTATCTTTGTTCCATTTTTGAGGGTGATGTTGCTCTTTGGGAGGAGCTGTTTCTCCTGCTACTGTGTGGAGAGCTATGTGAGCTTGGTAGAAAAATCAGATCCTGACAAACCAAAAAGCTCACCCTGGTGATCCACGTGCTGCTATAGGTTGTGAAACTAGCTCTTTTCCCTACCTTCCCTCTGCCCCCCTCATTCCCCAATAAAAAAGAGCTTGGTAAGTGTGCCTCTCATCCTAAACCAGTGGAGACTCCCCATGCCAGTTTCTGTGAAAGCTGAAGTATCCTTTTGCTCCTAGAGGCTTTTATAGAAAAAACATTTTTTCTATAAAAGTCTTTAAAGTATTTGCATAACTAATACTTGTAGAAACCTTAAGGCCTATTGCACACTGTAGGAATTATTCAGCAGTAGGAACATTTATATAGCAAGACACTTTACCACATGGTTAAGTCCAAGTTCAAGAATCTGTTTTTTAACTTCCATAGTGTTTAATGGAGTTACCTACTTGCTTAATGCTGAACGAATATGAAAAAGTTTCTGTAATTTTGAGATGAGAGACCAACAAAATTCTTGATTGTGCAAAAAATATGCAAACTTCAGTTGTAGGATGTACTACTTGGTTTGCTTGACCCGTGGCTAGTAAGTCCATGTCCATATTACAGGAGAGATCTTCTGGGACTAGATAGAAAGCGCGACTTATTTGTCCTGTGTAGGGTGTTCTCAATGTTGTCTGGACCTGTACCTCATAAGTGAGATTCAACTTCACTGTTTTACTCTTGTATGGCTCCAAAATGTCGCTGTAGGATGTCAGTATCTGGGAACCATTACTGTATGTTGACAGGCTTTATATCATCTAGCAGTGGCAATAGCAACAAACATTCAATGGGTGCTTATAATATAGACATAGCACCAGAGAGTCTGTGGACTTTATTAGCAGCAAAGTACAGGCTTGCTCAGCACTCAGTGTAATCTGTATTGAAGTTAATGAAAGTTATGTGGTAGCAATCAAAAGGAAATACTGTGTTTGTCTTTTTCGAAAGGGTTTCCTTATGCAATAACCCAATCAAGACTCCTTTCCTTAAAACAGAAGTGAAAAATATTTGCATTTTCAAGCCCCTCTAAGATCAAACTAAAAAAAATCCCATTGCAAATATTTTAAGAAACACTATTTTGAATGACTCGGATTTATGTTTTTATTTTCATCATAAGAAAGTAAAGTGAGACTGAATGATAACCTTTCCCTCAATCCCCAAATCCAACAAATGTAGTTGTAAAATCTAAAATTTGGTCTTTTTAAATGAATTTGAATGTCTTCTCTTCTACTTTCCTTGCTTAAGAAGTTCTTCAGTAAGTGATATGTATACTTGTGGTAATAGTGCTTACAAATTTTCCTGAATTTCCTTTACTAAGAGCAGACCTAGCGTGATATTTTCATGTAATTTGAATACTTATCCTGTGTAGTCTCTTCCTACTCATTCCCCCTAACCCTATGTCTCCAATGTTGTGACAGAGGTGTCCCAAAGCCTAGTTTATTCCTGCAATTTAGATGTGGAAATCTAAGCATTTTGTTTTTCTACCTTATGATTCCTTTCTGAAAGCCATTGATTCTCAGCAGTCCCTTATTAGTAGAAGTAAAAACTCCATTCAGAATTATTGTAGTTATTGATTCTAGGAGGAGAAGACATAAAAGGAAGTACTGCTGAGCTTCTGGCTGATCGCTGATGTTAGAGGATTTTTCACCACGGATAAGGATCTTAGGAAATGGATTTTCTATATGTTTCTTACAAGGAATGTTACCCTTTTTTCTTCATTTCCTCCCTAGGTGGATTTTCAAGATGTGCATGCCAGAACTGTCGCTGAAAGAAGGAGGGAAGAGGAGAAGCAAAAACGATTGGATAACATTTACAAAGAAAAAGCCAAAAGAGCTGAAAAAGAAATGGAAGGTGAGTTGCTTTGGTTCTTTTGGGGTTTTTTGGTTCATTTTTAAAGCAAACTTTTTAAAGGTTATATAAAACAAATTCTAAGGGAATAGCTATCCAAATAATAGCTGACCACAGAGGGCAGGAATAGTACATATGTTAGAGCTTGACCCTCTGTCTCTCTCACCTAAAGAATGTCAGGGGAAAGAAGTGACAGTCGTGTAAGCTCAGGTAGTATGAAGAGATTTAAAAAAAAAAAAAAATGTTGGCAAGGTCTGGTCTGTAATTCAGTAAAGTATGAATGCATAACCTCAAGCAAGCATATCATGAGACTTTTCAGAGCTAGTGGCTTAATTTCTGTGTCTACGACTAGGCACAGACTTCTCAATACCTTGTTGGCTGATGACCTTAATTATATTGTATATACAGTCATCATGTTCCAGAAGTATAGGCAATGGTCTGCACAGGAATCCTGAATGCAGTGTAGGATATTTATGAGAAGTATCATGCTGCTGCTAAAAAATGTGTCTTAACTGGGGGCTGAATCTGTAAGCAATATCTACATAGCAAACATATTTCTGTAATACAAAAGAAGAACAGAGATAGTAAGTATATTATGTTGCAGTTACAAAGGGTTATTTAATTAAATTACTTTGGTATACGCAATGCATCCACTTATTCTGCATGCTGGAAACGTTTTCATGCATGAGGGTGGAATTTTAAAAGAGACTTAACCTTCTTAAAGCCACTTTTATTGGCAGCATCTTTTTGAGCAACAGCATATATACATGGCTACACCTACAAGCAACTATAACATTCATGGCTGTAGAATGAATACCCACCAACATCACTAAGAATATCCTCATTGAACCTTGTTCTTCTTCAAATTCTAGGAAGTTTTTGTGTCATCTTTGATGCCTAGTGAAATTTTAGAGAGGATAGGAAAAGGAGGAACACGGATTTTAAATTCCTTGCTCAGGAGGTTCTAGACTTCCTGCTTAAGAAAACTATTGTCACTTTTATAAAGACAATTTCTGCAGTGGAGAGAGATCTGTATGGATAAATTATCACTGATTACTGGATAAATGGATTACCGCTTTGGCAGTTGCATTTGTTTTGTAAATCTGTGTCTGCTCTGGAGACATTAGCATTTTACAGTGTTTAACAATATTCTAAAACAATTGTCTCTTGATAGAAATGTCCCAAGAGGTTGCTGACACATTGACAGAGATGGAAAACTGTTTTCGACTTCTGATGCCAGATCCTTTCAACTTCACTGTGAATGACATGGAACTGGAACCCAACAAACAAATGACTGCTAATGAGGATAGACCTGCATCCCCCTTGCCCTCCCGGATGGAAGTTAACCAGTCCTATTTTGGATGCATGGATGATGAACAGCCATGCTGCAGCAAGGACGTGCTTTCTGTTTCTGATTGTGTTAGAACTGATAAAAACAAAGAGTTAGATGAGAAACAGGAGAAGCCCGAGCAGAAAGAATTAAATGAAGGCACATGCTTGGAAATTCAGTCTGGTGTCCCTGCTCTCAGCGATGATGATTACCAGACTTTTGTTAGGAACCATGGGCTTATTTCACATAAGTATACTCTAGACCTTGAAATCTCCACAGGTACCTGGAAAAATTTTTCATGTATAGCTGGAGACAGTCTTTGAAGTGCTTTGTAATTGTTTGGGGTTTGTTTTTTTTTCCTATGTCTTAAATGCTTGGGGTTCCTGAACACCACTTATTTTGGAGTTCTTTTCTGTTTCTGGTTCATCTAGTAACCATTCTTAGGTTGGGATGTCCTTGTGTGTGATTTACAGATTTTATTAATTACCTTCTAAGACTGAACTTTTGTATTGGTGGTTGTAACCATGTTGCAGCACTTCATAGTACCTGGAATAAGATGAGTTTCCAGTGTTTAAAAAAAATTGCAATCTCTCTACAGTATATAATTTTATTTTCTGTATGCTTCACGATTCACCTCTTTCTTTCTCTCTATAGTGGGGGTATAAGCTACTAATTTTAAAGTCTTATAATTGGCTGTTTTGTAAACTTGTTTTTCCTTGCTACTGACAACTTGCAAGAAGTAATAAGTAGAGTTTTGCTGGGAAGTCTTAAGGATTATGATTATACCTTTTTTTTATGTAACTTTGCTAATAAGAATTACCTCCCAAAAAATTAGGATGGTTTGTGTTTTGGTAGTCTAAGTGAAGTCTCTTACAAATACTGTCCGAACAGAATTTCATGTGGAAACAGCCAGTAAGACACATATCTACTTCTGTGTTTGCAGACAACAGAATTGGAAATGTATCTGTGGGCCTTATGAATGACTAACAGGTGAAAAGTACCAGTTTTACTTGAGTAGTGGCATACTTGGCTTCTTTGACAATCAAGTCCCTATTGCCAGTAGGCAGGAATTTTTTTGATATTGAATATGCAGAAACTGGTACAATAAGGCCCAGTCCATTGACTGGAACTTAGGACAAGATGTAGTGTAAATAGGAAGACTGCACTTGTCTGTGGTTTATTTAGTGATTCCTTAGTAGTGATGGCTTAACAACTCTTTCTGTCATTACTGGACTGAAAGCTTTTCCTCTGACTTTTTTTGAATGTGTGGATAGTGGTAGAATAATTAGTACTGAACAGAGAAACATTCTGATGTTTGTAACCTTCCATGAAGTGATCAAATATTTTAGAAAGGTTTGTGTCTACTTCTTCCACTTAGCTTCTTCAGCTCCTGTAGTGAAGATACTATAAACATCGCTCTCCTAACTCTTTTTTTCCCCTGTTTTGAGCAGATATAAAAGTGCATGAGAATGAAGATAATACTGCCATAATAAACAATGTCATGGATGCTCACAAACTCCTCAGAAATAAGTTCTGGCCTTCTGTGCAGACCTGGATTCAGGTGGGATAAAGAGACAATTTTTTTTTCTTTTTTTTCTTTATATAAAAAGATGGAGAAAATGTACTGGACTGGGGTACAGTAAATCTTGAGGGAGAGTGAGCAAAAAGGAAATTAAGGCTGAAGAAACATTGGTGCAAATAGAAAAGATTTCTAATTCAGTAGGGGTAGACAAAAGGAGACTACAGGAGCTACGTAATTTGTTTGATGGCTCTTAGCATTAGGTATGCTACCTACAGTCATCCTTTTATTTTGGTGGGTTTTTTTTTTTTTTTTGAAGATACAGTAAAATGGGGCTTCTTTGCACAGGGTTGAAGTAAAACAGCTTGTTTTTGTCAGACCTGTCTATATCAGAAAATCAGTATGTCCTTTCTGTCAGTTGATATTACTGCTGAGGAGCCTCGTGCATGGAATTTGGCCTATAGAAGGACACTCTCAGGAGCTGTTTATACCAGCTGTTCATTCTTTGTTTGTCTTCAGTGGTTGCTATTAGCTTTTATATTCTAGATAGGAAAAGAAGTGGCTTCACTAATTGTTACTTTTAAAATAAAGGTATTTGTGACAATTGTGTTTCATTAATTATGTAGGAAAACTGAAAATGTTCTTTGGCTCAGATGTCTAGAAAAAAGAATAAGAATGTTGATTTCTTGTTTTGCAGTTATTTACCAGAGTGGGAATAAATGATGATCGGCTAAGATGTGCAATTGATCTCAAGAATAAATTGGAGACTGCTATGAAGAAATACAAGGAAATGAACATTTCCTTTAAAGCAAGAAAAAGAAAAGTGGTGCGTTTCTTAAAATTCTGTTTTACTAGAGGGGACTGTTAGTAATATTTAGCTTGTACACAAAAAAATGCACTTTCTCTTAAGCCTTAATCTGGCAAACTTTTCAACACAAGTTTTATTGATAAATACACTAATTCAGCTGGTTGTAGTTTCACTCAAGGAATTTGCACTAAACACCTGTGGAGTATGCTGGGGCCTGGTTATTAGACAACCATGTAAGGCAGCACTGTTGTTGTTTAGGATAGGGAAGTGGTTAAGTTCAGATTTTATTTACTCTTAGTTTCTTCATGTGTAACACTGTCCTTAGCTGCTTTTGTGCATATTTCTCAGGAAACGCTGTATTACTCATGTTCTTTTACAACTTGCTGAACTATGCTAGTGTCCCACAATTCAGGAAAATCGTGTCTCTGCTTTGGAGCATTTATTCTCTCTAGTGAGGGTGTAATGTGATCGAGGATATCTTAAAAGTATTAATTGTTATATAAAGCTTTAAAGTGTCAAAATATATTTCACAAAGACAGTTTTTTGTGAAATAGGCAAAACTTGTGAATAAATGGAGGCTGAAAGATCAAATACTTTATTCAGATCCAAAAAGGAGTCTGTGGCTTGTTTATGTACCTAAAAAGCAGAGCTGCATAACACTAATTTCTGTTGGTTGCAATCAAACGAAATTACTGTATAGCTTGACATGAAAATAAGTATTTTGGGTCAGGGTCCAGACTGAAGTCCGGTTTATGACTCGATTGTAAAAATTTGATCTGGACATTATACCTTGGACTAAATTGTGGTGGCCTTGTTTAGCCATGACTGAGTATTGTAGACTTTGCTTTCATTGTGCAAATGAAGCTTTATCAAGATTAATCTGGTTCATCACCTTAATACCTACTGATGTACCACACCAGTCAAAAATGCCAACTCTGAATGAAAAGTATTGAAAGACTGTCTTATCAGCGTTTTTTTTCTCCAGTGAAATATGTGTGCTACCTTTATGCAACCAGCTATGAAGGAATCCAGACATCTGCTGTCATTCCTGCCATTTGCTTGACAGGACTTCATTTGCTGCACCTCTGCATGGAATATTGGTTGCTATATTTCTTGCAAGATATAAAGGACATTCAAGCCTTGATTTTCGTGTGTGTGTGTGCATGTGTATGTATGTGAAGTGGTATTGTTACCACTTGTGGAGATTGATCAGTGCTATCTACATAAGGTTTGAAAGCTAATATATTCCATCATTAGAAGGGAAAAAAAAAGGAAAATACATAGCAGTGCTCACGAAGAATACACTCAAAATGAAGCAATGCCGATTGAGGTATTAACTTAAGCATTGAAAACAATATATAATTATTCCTAGGGTTTTTCTCCAGTGGAAAATACCCAAATTTAGTGTTAGTGCTGAGTTACTTTAAATTTATAACCTGAACATAGAGAGCTTTGTACTGCAGAGGGAAACTGTATAAATTATCTTTTATTCGTGTGTCAAATGACTTCATTGAAACATAAAAACATGGTAAAATGAGAGTCTGAGAGAACAAAATAAACAGCATCTCTTAGACTGTGATTATTAAATCCCCATCTGTCAAATATTTACATGTCAACATATGAAACATTACACACAGCTCCTCGTTACTTCAGCATTGCTGCTTGTGTTATGTATTGTTGCTTCTGTCTGTACATCCTTGTGTCATTGGAACTATAGTTTTTGCCATGCCCAAGTTTTGCTATCTTCTTTATCTTTAGATCCAAGAGAAGAAGTACTGATAGCCTGTCCTTCAAAGCACTGGCTCACAGCCATCCTGTCCCGACAGAGCTCAGTGCATTACAGATGTTATTTGTTAGCACATGGAGTCAGTGAGTGCTGTACCTGCTCGTGTATAGAGATGAGCACACCTAGAAATGAAGGGGAGCATTTAGTAAGCAGAGAGAGAGAATGTAAATAAAGTGTCTGAGTGCAGAGGGTCTCGTGTAAATAGTCTGGTTTGTAGTTGGTCTGTAACATCTCTACATTTGGATATGATGGCAGTTTCCTGGCAGCTAGTGACTGCAATCTGAGGTACCTATATTGTTAGCTGGAGAAAACGTAAAGGTGAATTGTTTGTGTACTTGCTCATTTCAAGTGTAATTATGATCCTGCACCACAGGCCTTACCTTCAGGGAAAGTGGTTTTATTTTATCAGTAAATATAAAACGGAACAATAGGGACTTGGAAACTTGTCTGGGGGCTTGGGCTTGCCCAGTGTCCTCAAACTTTCTGTTTTTTCTTTGTGCTCATTCTCCATGCTTCTGTGGTCTCTAATTTTCACCCTTTTCATCTGTTCTATTCTGTGCTTTGTTTCTGTTCTGTCCAGGAACGGGGGGAGTAAAGGCTTTACCCATCCTCAAATTGAGATCAAGAAAGTTCATAAAGGGAAGGGTTTAGGGAGAGACAGTGAAACTGGAGATTTGTCACTATGAACTCTTACTATACCTCTCAATCCCGCAGAGATTTAAATTGCCACGTAAAAGAGGGAAGGTCCTAGAGTCCCTTACCATTGCCACATGTCATTGGCACTCTTGTTTAGCTGAGCAGTTGTACGTGCACGTGGCTGAGATGCAAATAAGACATATATATTTGGAGTAACTCTTGATGCTATGGTTCAATATGAATATACCAGCAATGTAGCTGGGTGTAAATTACATTGGGAGGAAGAAGTTGGTGGTTACCTGGCCTGCCTTCACTGAAGAGTCATTTGGTTTGTGCAGGAAGGTGTCTGCTCTTGGCAATCCTCACTATTACCGCCATGCTTTCCATTGCTTCTCCGTGATTTTCCAGGTCATGGAGCACTAGTCTGCAAGGCAGCATCCTTAGGCAATCACAGCATGTTAGAAAATTAGCACAAATTATTTTCTCTGAAGTTTTTTTGCCTTTACTGAAAAATGTAAAAGCCCCACTGCTTTGCAAACTACAGGGGAACTTCCTGTAGGTTTACAGAACTTCTCTTACACAAAGTCACTTGAAGGAAAGCACAGAACTTTATACAGTGAAATACTTGGACTTAAAATGGTTTATAGTGACAAGAGCTATAACCACCTCTTTCTTTTCTTCTCCGTGATAGTGAAGAACTTGAAAACATCAGAAAGCCTTAATTATGAGGAGTGCCATCATTTTTACATAACACTTAAACCCTGCCAACACAAGTAGGCTATGGCACCATTCTGCTCTTACCTCTCAGGAGCTGTGGGAGGAGAGGGAAAAGAATGACAAATCTTGCAGCAGATTTTATAAATGTTAATACATTCCTAGCTGCCCAGACTACGCATTCCTTCTTCCCATTGCTGTGCCCCCAGCAGATCAGAAGTTATCAAGACATTTCTTCCTGAGCTGTTACTTTTTCAAAGAGGTGAGGGTGGACAAAAAATGACAGTCTTGCTGTGTTGGTCAAAGGCAAATGAGTTTTTGTGTGCTTAGACAAGTTACGTTCACTGTAGTTAAATACTTGTTTGGGATGTGAATAGGTTGTTGGTTTCTGATAGGAAATGTATTTTGAGAGTATAAACAAGAGTTTTGAAATCCAGTTTTCTGTGAATCTTAGTTTTAGCTGAATCTAGGGCAAGAGGGCAGAAGCTGTAAAAGGGCTTTTATTTCATGGTACCTGGATGCTCGGACATATCCCTTTCTTTCTCTAAATGCCTGCTCAGGATAATTTCAGTGTCCAGTAGAGGGAGTGCATACTGCATGCTCGACATTTTTCTCTATGCCACCTTTATCCAAAGCCAGCCATCATCTCAGTCTGTGTTTCTAGGTAAACTTGCACCAAGAGCAATACACCAGAGACACTTCGAGTTAATTCTTGACTCTATTTAGATGAATTATTATAGAAGTACAATTGTAATTATTGGCTGAGACTGGTTTAAATAGAAATTCCTGTTTCCAGAGGTTTCATTCTTTTGTAGGAATAACTTACTTACGGCTAAAATGTTCCTTTAAAAATATTTTTTGCTGGTTAGAAACAGTTTCATTTGTTAAGGTCTTCTTCCTTTTCTTAAAATACTAGATTTTTTGTTTCTTGTTTAGTGTCTGATTTGCAGCTGATTAGATGCAAATAATCTTGCAATTTTGGAAGTTGTGAGAGGATAAATGTGTACTGTATTTTAAATCATGCACACTACCTTTCAATTCCATAAAGGGTTATCCCTTAGGATAATATTTGAAGTCCTCACATAGTTAATAGAAATGTAGCTCATTAGCGGTATTTTGTACACTGAGAGTGTATTTATCTCTTATGTAATTACCGTTGGGAAGCTGTAAAAGATTCACTACTCAGTCTGGCTAAAACTTGGACAGATAGGAGCTAGTAGGCAATATGATGTGAGAAACATCCTGCTCATTTGTCTGTCAGAAGAGTGATCATTTAACAGGCCTATTACATTTTGAATTTTTAATTTCAAGTTATATTAACAACCAGGGATATATAGTTTTTCATTAACTGTCTTCATTACTTTTAGTTTCACCTTTCCTTATCTTCTGTCAAATCTAAGCATGTGCTCGGATCTTGATTTATTCGTGTACTTAATTTTATCCATGTGAAACATCTGGTTGAATTCAATAATGCTATTAATAATTAGATTTGGAGAAGGCTGTCCTTGTGTTGTCCAGAACCTGAGCTGATCCCCAAACCTTACTGCAATACAAGTCAGAATTTTTTCTGAAAGAATAATGTCAGAAAATTGTTACAAATTATATTTACAAGTTAAATATTTGCTGGTCATAATTTAGTCTTAAAATATTTTAATGCATAAAAAGATTAAAATTTTAATGTGTAATAAATGATGCCAAGAGCTCTGCCAGTTACTTGGCTCCAAGACTATTGCTGATTTTATTTTTTTTTTTTTTCCCCCCCATATCTTCACCCTACAGCTTGGCATTTTATCAATGCTAATGAGTTATTTCTATCTAATAATTTTGTAGCTTTATAACCAGCTTTTTTATAAGTCTGTCTTTTAGTTAAGTTAGTGCCTGCTTTAAAAAAAAGTCTCTCTTGAATTTTAGATCAAAAGCAAAGGCTGTATTGTGTTCTCTTTCTGCTTCTTTCTGTAGCCATAGAGAATCCAGTCCAGCTGACTGCTTTCTGTAATAGCTTCTTGTACTCGCATCCTCCTTTTTTTTCCTCTTTTCTTCATTTTAGAGAAGTTGTTTCTGGGGGGTAAGTAATTGTCCTTAGTGATCCCTCACCATACCTGAACCCACATGTGCTAAAACATACTCAGACCAAGGAGCAAGAAAGATGCTGTTGTAAAAGAAATCTTTTCCCCAGGTGATGCTTTTAAACTGCACACAAACAAAAACCCTAACTCTTAACAAAGTTGCCCTTTGAAAACCAGAAGCATTTAATGTTGAGGTTTGAATAGTAACTTGATGTTGATTGTTAGTATGCTTTCTAAAATTTAAGAGAAACATAGGAATATTTGATAATTAAATCAGCATTACACCTAAAGATGTCCTGTAGCAGACTGTGTAGATCATTAGCATGTAATATATTCAGAAGAAATAAAGTTTAATAACTTTTGTATGGTCAAAGTAGTAGCCCAGGCAACATTTTAATTTTTTTTTTTTTTTTTGTCTAGCTAATATTAATCAAAAAAGTCAGGTCAACCATAACTGTAAAAGTAAACACAAAATACTAAGTCATGCAGATGCTTATGCTTCCTCTTCCCTCCTCCCCCATTTTAACCATCATATGATAATTATTTCTATCTGTGAAACATCTCTTTCGTAATAGCTTTTCAGCTAAGAGCTTTCTAGGTTTTTTAAGTCTTATCAGAGTGTAGGACTGATATAAAACAAAACATTGTAAAATTAACCCTCAAAACAGTACTCTCTTGTTAAAGTGTCTAACCAGCTAGTGTGATGTTATGGGTTTTTTTTTCTTTTCTAGAGCTGAATGTTGCTGTGGTATATTTTATGCTTTGCACTGGCTATGCAGCCTGCTGCTGTTACAGAGTTATTAAAAATATCTTGTTATGCAGATCTAGCCATGAATTCTTAAAGTTGTCACTGTGACGACCTCTGATCCCTATCTGATTCGCAGGTCGCACAATGCAATTTGGAGCTCTTCTAATAGAGTGTAAAATAAAGTAGGATGTCTCTATCATCAAGTTAACCCTTATGTTAAGTATTTAAGTTTTGCAGGCTGAAGGGTCATCTCCCTTGATTCATCTATGAATACTGAGCAGTGTGTACTCTCTAGGTAGTAGATATAAATTTGCTTCCTGCTTTTTATCCATCCTACCTTACAAGGGGAAACAGTATATTCAATTCACTTCAATATATTTGTGAGGTTCATAAAGGTACCTAAATGTGTATTTATAAAAATGGAAAAGGAAGAAAATTTTCAGGCTTGGAAGACATACTAATGCATTTAAATTTAGTTAATGCGGTAATAGTAAAGTAAATATGTTGACATCTGATGACATCCTTGTGCCTAAAATCCACAACCGGGAATATATGTAAGGTTATGTGTGTCTTGCATAGGATATTTTGTTGACTTGTTGCTTGTAATAAATCAGGTTTATTTGAGATGTATATTTATCTGTTAAAAATACAGCATTTGAAATAATTTTTAGCAAATGTGTAGTTCAGATTCATTCATAAATGTGATCACTGAAGTAAGCTGCAATTTAGTTACTGATTTTACAGTATATGTGTGTGCAGACTATATCATGAGACAGGGTCATATGTACGTTGGTGGTGGATACAAAGTTTTAGTAGAGTTTGACCTGGTCTAAGCGATAGGTGGTAATCCGTCAAATGCAGTACGATTTTTTTGCATGAATGAGTGCTAACGGGAATCTCGTTATATCACATTTTAGACGAAAATCACATTTCCTAAAATTTCATAACGAAAATGACTAGTAATGAGAATTTTCCCCCCCTCAGCTCTAAAATTAAGCTTTTATCATGTATAGGCCTCTGAATCATAAAGAAATTAAATAATTCAAAATATTGCCTAAGATATTTCGAGGTGTCGTAGGAATACTGTTCATCATCTCATAGACAGCTTGGACCAGCTGAAAAGGGCTAGAAAAGCTAAAGACTTCTCTGTGGAGGGGGAAAGAAAGAGGTCTGTTTGGTTGACCTTTGAGTTATCAGGCCATAAAACAACTTCTTGGTCCAGAAATTGATATAGCCAGTCCTGGGCAGCCTTAAACAATGGCTTTAAACAATTTCATCTGGACTGGTGTGCAGGGAACACTGTGTAGAGGAACACGGTTAGTCCAGGAAGAAGGGAAGGATAGTTCAGGTATAGCGGCTGTTCAGGGTGACACTTGTAACCTTGACAGTGGCTATATGACAGCTGCTTTCTTCTTTAGTGACAAAAATGAGGGTTTTCCTTCTGCTTTTAGTAATGGGAAACATCTTGGGAACTCTGCTCTGGGTGTGTTCCTGTCTGAGTATGGACTCTAAAGGTGATTTCATGTTGCTTGGCTTGTAGCTTTGGTGGCTTCATCACACCTCAGTCTTCGAACCTGCAAACCTTTCCTTTTATGTTGAGTGAAAAACTGAGTAGGCATTTTACGGAGTTTCCTTACTCACCGTTATCCATGAGTTAAGAAGAAACCAAGTTTGGTTTTTAAGGCACAGGCAACATGTGCAACACTTTTATGCTTGCCTCTTCTTTTGTAAAAATTATTTAGTCCATTCTACAATTCCTGAAACATTAAAAATTAAATTCTACCAGGTATTTCTTAGTGTGTTACATAGTTACCCAATCTACTTCTTCGCAGGTGGGCTTTTTGTACATGTTGCTGTTGTACTACTTGTGGGACCTGAACAGGGAAGGAGCTTATATATTTCGGTAGTGATTTTATGGTTGGCTTAAAGATGATCTAAACACGAGCAGCAATCAAAAGGCATAGTCCTGTCTCTGTTTCCTCCCCTGATGATTCCCAGTGCCTCCCTTGGACCAGCGATAGAGCTCCTGTTGCAGCAGGGACCTGAACTGACTGGAACCTAATCCAGAGAAGATTTCTGTAGCAGCATTAAGCTCAGATAGTGAGACTGTCCCTTTCAGTAACTGAATAAACTCAGGTAATGCACATCCGATTATGAAGGTCAGTCTTTACTTAATCAGAGGACTCAAATTGATGGAGTGATATGTGATGAGCTCATCTCCCAGTGTGAATGAAAAACTGGATGAAAAAAACATACCAGATATTTTAACAGCAGTATATTCTTTTTCACTATGTAATAAGATGTAGTACCTGAAGTAACTGTAAATATACAGTAACTGCATGGCAGAAGTACACTCCTGTACTTCTAAAAGTAAGATGTAACCTTTTTTTTTTGTATAAATATTACACGAAGACATTTAAAGGACTAAATACTACAGTCACTTTTGAGAAAACAAATTAAATATAGGTATGAAATATAGGTGGTCAGCATAAAATTTGTAGGAGTCAATTTTTTTTTTATGTTGGGGAACTTTATTAGCTTTAATAATGAAGGGTAGCAGACTTCTGTTTTAGCTCTCTGGAACCACCTATCATGGAAAGGCAAGGCATTGTTAGACTTGGAGATCTTTGGTAGTTTAAATAAAACTGTTACACCTCCCCTGAATGTGGTATTTATTTCATGAAAAATTTGGATTATACAAGAGAACTTTGCCTTTTTAATGTACTTTCTTAAGGTTTAAGAATATTTATGCAACCAAGTACTGTTGATTTTTGGTGGATGGTAGGGGCCCAAGTAGTGAGGTATGAAAATACATCTGAGGATACATCTTGAGTGGTTACTGCTAAAGAAGTACTAAACTTGCCTTGCAATATCTTCCTGAGATAATAGTTTTGTTAAATGCGCCAGTTTTCCAGACTACCTTTATTTGCTGTCCTCTATGAAATTGTAAATGCACATGCTAGTCCATTGGGTATATTGGACATACTAATTTCTGCTGAACAATGATTCATTAAGATCCAAGGTTTTTTGAACTGTCTTGCACCTTAAGACCTACTGGTCTTGTTGAGTAATTTTTTGCTGCTTTTTATTAAAATCCCTCCTAAACTTATCTGGGACCTTGAGCCTGCTAGGGTCCAGAGATGCAGTAGCTAGTAACACAGAGCGATACAGGTTTTGTGCAATGCGCCTCACCACTATTGACTTTCCAATGTACATGTCCAAGCTCTGTTTATCACTGGGTGGAATGGAGAGGGCTTTGGCCTAAGTCTTGGGTAAACCTCAAGCTTGCACCTCCAGGACTGTGACAATACTCATAGACTATGGCTATTGTACATTGCTTTAAAGAAAAACTGGTTCATTAGGTAGTTTATATTGCTAAAGCAATTTGGAGCAAGGTATGCTGGTTCTCCAGCATTATACTTAGGCTAACTGTTGGGCTGGAACCCTTTAACCATTTTTACTAACTTCTGGAAATTATGAAATAGTGTGAAAAGTGCATTCCTAAATAAAAGTCAGACTGTCCAAGTAGCCTATATGCTGTTGAGCAACTACAAATAGAATGGAAGCGATACTTCTACTGGTAAACACAAAATGTGATTTGCCTGGACCACATATCTAATTTGCAGTCATCTAGGTTTGAATTTATGCTCAAATTGCAGAGCAAAGGGGAGGGAGTGTGTGTGGGAGCTCCCTATAAATATAGCTCTTTTAGTAGTTTATGTTTTCCTTGTGTTGCACACAGGAAAACTCAAGAACAGTTCTGAAATCTGTCAAAATGCCAGCACTTATTTCCTTTTCATCCTGCATTGGGTAATATAAAAGGATGCAAAAGGAGGAACTTGTAAAAGTCCTTACACTGTTTGACTCTTCAATTTCTATTACGGGCACTGAAGAAATTATTTTTACCCAGTCAGTGTTTGCTTACATAGAATATCCCCAAATTTCATTTAAGATGACTGAAGCATGTTTTGTGTTGCGGTCAAATAAAAAATGTATTTGCTTAAGGTTGCCCCTTTACCTAGGTTCTGTGGTGATAAATATTCTGGTTCCCTAACCAAAATCTTCTGCCTCTAGAAAAATATTTAGTTGGCTTTGAGTAGATGCACATGAGATATTGGCATGGTGGAATAATTTGCAAGATCTTCCAGTGAGGGTATTAGCATATAAATAGCAGATGCAATGACGACCATCACAGCTGAGTACATTTAATTTTTAGTTTATAAGATAGAATGGGTTTTTAAATGCATAGCCATCAAGCCTGCTGAAAGACAAATGAAGTTTAGAGTTCACTTGTCTGAGGATGCCTTACATCATTTTTTTTTAAAAAGGGAAACAGACACACATAAAACTGAGCAAAAGTGATTTCTTGGGTGAAAAGTAATTGAGATTGCAAACCAAGTTAATTAGACCATGCAAAATTTATTTAATGGTCCCAGCTGTAGTTTGCGAGTGGTGTTTTAGTAAGTAGATATGACTTCTTCATGTGCTATCTTTTCTCTTCCTTCTTTTTCTAAAATAATTAGTAAATGCTGTACATCTAGTCCTATAAACTGATTGCATTGTATATTTCAGTCATTTTATTGCTTGCTTTAGTTATGATTGCAGAGGCTCAGGTTTTTAAATCCTCTTAACAGAATGTAGCAATCAATTTGTATGATACTGGGAAAAGGACCAAAGGCTTTTCTTTACATCTTTCCAAGTGTTGTGTGGTGGGCGGAGGGGTTTTTTGCATTTATTACTGGTTGGGATGGATGAGCAAGGCATTTAACTGGAGCTGTGGTTGCACTGAGCTACAGTAACAGCCGGAGACTCTTGGAGGGTTGACTCCAAAGTAAAAGATACGATTGCATTTCTGCTGGCATCCAGTATTTGTTTTCAGTATTTTTAATAAGATGGAGACTGATAAGGAAACATCTGTTTTTTCAAGGGTTTTTTTTTTTAATGAGTTAGGAAGCAAATGGTTTGATTGCACTTGTCTAGCTGGAAAAGTCAGCACTATTTTAAGTTTTTAATGAAAATTAGGAGAATTGAGGAGGCATTGTTCTAATTCTGATTACATGGAAAATAATACATGTATATTCTGCACTTTTTTTACTGTATTCTCATATGCAAATAAGTTCAGCCCAAGAATCTGGAAATTGTCTAGCTAAATCCTATTTCTTCTCACAGTGAGAGATCTATTTAGGAATACTACCATGTTAAAAAAAAAAAAAAAAAAGGCAACCAAACACATAGTTTTGCAAAACCACGATTCATTTAGATAAATGAATAAATAAATAAATGTCAGCATTACAGAGCAGATTAACACTGAATGGAAAAACTTCCCTTCTCCATGCAATGTGAGGAGCAATGATGGTGGCAAGGAGCCTCTGATGTCTGGGAACCTGTTTGGTCTCCCTTCAGATGGACCATCCTGTAGCGACAGAGAGAAGGTAGTTCACCCTTCATCTCTGATAAGACTGCCAAACTCTGTTAGTGACTTTCCTCGTATCACCTGATAATTAGAATGGATTTGAGAACAGGGCCTGTTCCCATGTTCTTTGACAGGTTATTGAGAAACAAGCAGTTGCGTGACTACTTATCTTAGAGGTATTTAATTCTGTACACTACAAGAAAAGCTTTACATTGTAGTATTTATCACTTGAGCTTATACTTTACTTCCCTTCAGATACGGCACACTAGAAATGGCATATTGCTTCTTTTTATCATAATCTCATTTTTCTTGGTTGCAAGTACCTAACCACTCATTCCTAAAGGATCGTAATTTACTAATTCTGCCACTCAAAATGTTGTCTTAAATATTTATTTCTTCTGGTTTAATTGTGGATTGTTGATTTATTTTTCTTGTAATTGACTGAAAAAGTTTATAGTGGAAAAGTAGATAATAGGTGGCTGAACTTTCATACTGCATCTGTAGAGCTTGATTTGGAGCTTTCTTCATGTTTGAAAAGTGGAATTAAAAAAAAAGATACTTTTCTGACTAATAATGTTGCCTGTGAGCTCTCCTCCTTTCTGTAGAAAAGGAATGGAACAAACCAGCATAAATGGGATGGTTCTGATGAAGTACCACTGGAATGAAGTAAATTGAGATAACTACCCACTACTACCATGCAACTTTTTGAATTTCCACCAGTGATGACTTTAAAATATTAAAGTAAAAAGATAAATAAGCTATCTTGTTAAAGATTATATCAAAATAAAGACTTGATGTTTGTTTGAAGGGAAAAGGGGGCTTAATTCCTTATAGTTAGCTAAGCAGTTAATTTTTTTTACAGGAAATCTAAATTTAATAGGAGACCCTAGGGAAATTCAAGGGTGTGAACAATAAGCATAATATTTTATGAAAATGACCGCCATATTTAAAATCTGGCATTATATGTTATGCATTGTAGCACCAAGTCCACATCTACCTTTTAGAAAATTAAAACACATAAATTCTGTTTAGTGTTTGATATGCGCTGCACTAGCTGAAAGCCATAATGCCCCTAAAACCTTGGGTTGCTTTTCACCTTTCATAAATTCCTGGGTAGATTCTATACAAAAAATAATTTTCAGCTCCGTGGCTCATTGTTATTCAAACTTGATTGATTGTCGTCATTTACTCAGTGAGGAAGTTAAGTGCTCCTGTCATTTCCGAAGAGTATAATTGGGACGTTTCACAGGTCAGCGGTAGTGACAGGTTTCCCTTTTGATTAGTGTTAGACTGATAACAAAAATTACAGTTTCCTATGATTAATGTTTTCTATAGTACTTGAATGCACAGTTCATGGATTGTACCTAAACAAAGTGAATTTGCATCTGATTATGCCTTTTCTCCATCAGGCTTTTCACATGCTTTAAAGTTTTAGACCATGCAGGTGATACAGCAAAGTTGCTTCTAATACAGTTTTCAAGTTGGAGATTAGTGAAGCCCGCTGAATCTTAGTATATTAATGTAGAGAGAGCTACGTGCCTCCAACGGCATATGAACAAATTAGGAGAAATTTGAATTAAAGATAGTACTCTTCTGAATTCTTTCTAGTCCTGTCAGGTATACCATGCATGTGAGTACTTGTATTATACCCACTGATATTTTAGGTATAATCTGGCAATTTAAGTTAAATGATCAGTCTGAACTGAATTTTCTTTCTCTTACTAGTTTGACATTATTTCTCAATTCCTTAAAGTTGTTGCTGTTTATTTGTTTACAGACTACTTCTGAGTAAAAACTATGTAAATACATTGAATTTACTTTCCCTGTTTCATAATGTGAAAGTTAGTCAGCTTTTACATTATGGCACAAAGTTGTAGACTAAGATCATCCATGACAAGTTTTAGCTTGGTGAAACTTTTTTTAATAGCTGAATGAGAAATGGAACCCAAGTATGGAAAATATGATGTTGCCCTGCTTCTAGCTGGAGAAATAGGAGTGGATGTTATTTCTGAACTTAATTAAATTGCCCCTAACAGATAAAAAGGGGATGACAACGCCAGCAGAATTTTGAAACCAAAATACAAACAAACTAACTTCTCTTCAGTCTCTAGCCGCCTTCTATTGTGCAGAGTACAAAACCTGATGATGTTTTTCTTTCTAAAGGCCGTTGAGAAGGTCTTCTAAAAGTTGCAGTTTAACACAGATGTTCTTTCATGTCTAGTGCCTTTGTGAGTTTGTGATTAGTGGTAGAATATTTGACCCTTTCTTTGCATTAGAGCTCTATTTTGGTTTCTGCTGCGGAGGTCAGGTTCAGTGTGCATCTGTCTTGGCCATGCCAGGTAGGGCCTGAGTTGCTTCTTTCCTTTAGATGAGGAAAAATTATTGCAGTGGGAAACAAAGTAAACTAGGGTGGAGGATCCTGCAGCATGAATGTTTGCAACTCTCGAGGCAGTGATAAGTGGGCTGAAGAGACTACCTTGTGGTTGTTACCTGTCTTTGGCAGCAGGGTACTTTCAAACATGATTATGCTGGGACTTTATTTTGAAATGAAGACTAATTAGGTGTTCTCTGGTAAGAATGCCGTAGTAGATCTACTCTATTCTTCAGGATAGTAAATCTTTTTTTTTTTTTTTCCCCCCCACTGGAACTGCAGCTTTCTTAAAGTCATTTTTTTAAACAAAGGGAAGAATTGTACTTCTAACTTGCACCATCCATTCATTATATGTTAAAGTGTATCAATATGTGTATTAATATCAATTAATGATCCTTATTAGAAATTAGTTCAGTCCAGCTTACAAGTAATACTGACCAAAAAGAAATGCTGATTTTTTTTTTAAATTATTGTTATTTATTTTAAATTTTTAACTACATTCAATAAACCAAGATTGGTTTCTAGGTTTTTTGGCTTCAGAGTATATGTATGATTTAAAGGAACTCAGCTGTGCAGCTGTGACACACGATTAGAGTAGTGAATTAAATTGGGAAAATTCTGCTGCAGGCAAAACCTGCAGCATCCTCTGGTGCTTCTAACAATGAGTAGTTGATATGAATATCAACATAAGTCAGGTGCAGTAAGAGAAGTAAAGAACATGGCTGAAAATAGTAAAAATGATACCGTTCCTTATCTATTTCTTTGGCTTGCTGCAGTGAAGTTGAAAAAAGTGATAGCCTGTGGTAAGATTGGCTTTAGTGGATACCCCTTATTATTTCCCAGACTTGTGAAAGTGCATGGCAAACATACAATAATGTGCTAATTATGTTGTCGTTAAGAATTAGGTGACTCCCAAGGTGGGCAAAGGAAATAAAGCATAAAGCCTTCATCATTGCTGCATTTTTTTAGGGCAGTTGGCATTTGCTATTTTAAAGTTCTGATGGTACAGGCCATGTCTGAGGTGGCACAGATTCTTTTAGTTTATGTGTAGTATAGAAGAAAAATTCGTTTTCAGGTATGGAACAAGCTTAGAAAAAAAAATGTAAAGACTTGCTGGCACATGTATACTAGTAGCTACCTGAAATGGTATATAGGAAGCCACTTATGTGAATGAATTACCCTGGTTAGTTGGTAGGAACTCCATTTTTATTTTTCAGCTAGTCATAGATATTCAATTTCAGACTGCAATATAGACCAAGTGCACATTTTTAAAATCCCATTTTGTTGGTCTTGACCGTAGTAATGTGTGCAGTCTAATGGTATGGTTAGGATGTACTGAATTAGTTAAGAAATGAATGTATCAAATTATTTTTAGTGCTGTTGTGAAGAAGCACAGTGAAACACTGTAATGTACGGATCTGAATATTCTTACTTTGGTCAGTATTAGCTTGTCAGTCCCTCAGCTTCCCCTCCTGTTTGCCTGCTTTTGAGCTCTTAAACAATTTGTGATACTATTTAACATGCCACAGAGTATTTGGGTGCAGCTAAATGAGTAAAATCAACCAAAGGAGAAGAGATAAGGCTATAATTTGCTCATTAAGTCAAAATCTTGATGTTATTTCAAGATTTTTTTGGTCTTATTTTATAGCTTCACACTTTCTCAGACTTCACCAACTGCATGTGTTCTAATGGATAAAAGAGGCTTTAAAGAAGCCCTTAGGATAGAGTATGGCTTTAGAGATAAAATGTTAAGCAAAGGCCTAATCTTGGATAAAGATTAAATACGTAATTAGGGAAATACTTTTGACGTAGAGCAGGCTCAGTAGGGCTATCAAGATGTCTGTGAAATATTTTCAACGTGAAGGGAAATGAAAAGCAGTCTTAATGTTTAAAAAACAAACAAACAAACAACAAAAATTTCTCTGTAGATGAAAGCCGACGATGATGACGACGACGATGAGGACGAAGATGAATTTGTGGAGGTCCCTGAGAAGGAAGGTTATGAGCCCCACATTCCAGACCACCTGCGTAAGGAATATGGTGAGTTTGCCCAGCTGTGACAAGCTTTATCCCTGCATGTTACTGCTGCACTAAAGTAAATAAACAGCCATTCTGAAGTAATAAAGTGATCAGCAGTGTGGGTAATCTCTGACTGCTATGAGGAAGTCATTACATAGATACGGGAGCAGCGATTGGCTCTAGATAAACAAATACTTTCTAGGAGCAAGAGCAACTGAGAAGCTTATTTCATTCCATCATGTTCCACTGTAGTTTAGAGCCAGAAGCGGCACCATGTATGCTTATGAGTGTGCTAAAAACATACTCTGAGTGAAAAGATTGCAAAGTAAAGCTGGAAATGAGCCTGAATATTAGAAATACTGGTAACAGTCTGGTGAGATGGGATAAGGCTTTGTACTACCACCTGCATTAACAGCAGTTGGAGATGCGCAGCCACTTCTTCCCATAGGGTGGTCAACTTACAGCTCAGAAAGAAGGCTTTTCTCTGGGTGTTGCTATCGCAAGACGTTAAATGGAGCCTTCAAGTGCAGAATGATAGCCACTGAGCACATACCAGGTGACAAAATATAATCTGTACTTCTTTTAATGCATTCTGAAGATAATTTTTTTAAATAAAGATATACTTACAATGTGTTTTTTGTGAAATTGAGAGGGGAGTTACTGAGGAAAGTTCATCTTAAATAATTAAATTTCAGTTCATTACTCCTTGTCCTTTGTACATCTAGCTTATTAAGTGTCTGCAGCTTTGCCTCTGTGCAGCATTGTGTATTTTAAGATTCAGATTTCAGTACATTGTAGAGAAAGAGAGGGCAGCTGCCATCACACAGAGGTTAAAAACCTTGGACACTGTAATAAGCTTCTTGCTCCTACATTTATCCATGAGTATTTGTGTAAGGTTGGTGCTGTGTTGTGCCTTTTTCAATGCTGTTCATGCTTATTTTTAACTTACCTGCAGTTTGCATCATAAAAGTCAGGCTGCAGCTATTACCTGTATAAGCCAAATGTTTCCTTTTGCTGAAACAAGGGGGTGTGCCTGTGTAAACTCAAGATGATGTAGCTCATGTGACCTTTTTACTGTCTTCTGCCATGAAATTTGACTACAGACAGTGAAAGGTGGTCAGTAATGATAACCTGTAGTGGCTGGGGTCAGCTCAAGGATGTCTCCAGGTGTGAAGTCCTGCTAGTGCCTCAGTCCATCTACCCCCTGTAGACTTAACCTACCAGGACACCCTGGGAAGTAAGACCTGCACTGATTATCTCTGTATCTGTGTTCCCTATCTAAGGACTTGCAGCAAGTCCAACTGGCTGGTTCCAGTTTGTTCAAAGGAGGTAGGTATCTCCATTCCTCCATGCCTTTAAAAAATTGTGGAAATTAGCAACTATATAGAGGACTGAGATTAGACTAGTGCCCTGGTGAGCAAGTAGCTGCAATATGGTTTGGCATGACTCTTAGCATATGTGTTGCTTGAAATGGTCTGTAGGCGCTTACTTTGTCCAACCAAGAGTTGGGGAAGGTGAAGTGGAACTGGGAGTATTGAGGTAGTGAAATGGGAAGTGGATGTGTGTGTTAGGCGAGAACATGGAACAGTGGTGAAGGGCTGTAGGACGCAAACTCAGGAGCTGGGCAGCTTTTTATTTTTTTGTTCATGGAAAAAAATTATATTTTGATAAAATTATACCAGTATATGTTGGCTACCCCAGCTACCTCAGCCTTGCAATAAACACTGAATAAGTTCTAATTATTGCTAACAGTGGGACTTTCAAAAAAGGAATATAATAGAAGAGAAGGGTAGCAGCCTTCCAGACAGTTGTGAAAAGCTTCTTATGGATACGTGGCTAATGAAAGAGTCCAAGAACATTGGTATGATAGTAAATGAATGAGCAAATGAGGTTAGTTATTAACATAGCTATGGTTCTTCTTTGAATTTTTTTTTTCCCGTCCTTTGGCAGTATTTCTTGTGCCAAAACTGGTATTTTCTTAGTAATTCCAGGCACTGGATCTTGTTTTTCATATCTCTAACAGCAACCTGATGAATCCTAACATGGGAAGTTCTGTTTATGCTTGTCAGCTTCCACTGGAATTGAAACGTACTCATCTCTTCCTTCTTTCCCTTTCCTCCCCTGTCTTCCTCATGGACACGTGTTTTTAAAAAAATAAAGCAACTTGCCACCCTTTGTATCACATTAACACAATACTTCACTGCTATTTGAATTCCTCCTCATGGAAAAGGATAAAAGAACAAGCCTCCAATCTACTCAAGCATATTTTTAAAACCTGTATAAAATGGATTAAGAAATTCCCAATTTGTATTTAAACTATTGCTGATAGGAAAATATATTATAGTGAAGAAGCCAATCAATCAGAAAACAAAACCTCTCATTTTGTATACATGTAGTTATGTAGGAGCTAATGGTCACACTTGGCTGTTCTTTATCTAATGTGTTTGTTAAAAAACATTTTGAAAGAAATGAACCTTTCTTGATGTTCCTGAAGGCATTCAGCTTTTCCTGCTGCTGTTTAAAGTCATTATGTAAGCTCCCAGTTCAGGAAAGAGTCTGAAAAGAATTCAGAGCTCCGGAAAAGAATTCATGCAATCTTTTAAACATGTGTTTTCTTCTGTCTTTGTGTACTTAAGTGCTTTCTTGGACCAACTGGTCAGTTACTAGTTCAGAATCTATTTCAGAAGCCAATATATAACTATTGTGTAAACCAACTGACTTCTGTGTAATTACTTCAGGTCTGCATGAGGAAAATGGAGAACTGTATTTGCTCTACTGGATTCTGTTCTGCATGTGTTTTTAATAAGCCAAACCAAAATAAGCATCCCTTTGGCACATTTAGAAAAGTGAATTATCATATTAAAATACACAAGCATATATTGATTTCATAGTAGCATGTTGTCATCAAGAGTTGGCTGTGTTAGGCAGCCACCTCTCTAATTAAATATGGTTCTTTGTTCCATACGCAAGCACAGTTATCGTAGCAGTGACTTTAGCTTTATCTTAATATAATCCAGGTGAGATTTTGCTACATTTCTTTAGTTCACATTTAGTTCATGAGGACTCCGACCTAAGAAAATGAAAGTCTGTGCAAGTGGAATGTTCTAACATGTAATGTTAAACCTTCCATGTAAAATAAAATATCAGTGTTATGTAAGTGTGAACAGTTTAAAGCTTTTTTCCTTGTGTTGTTACTTTTCCTGAACAAACCAGGAAAAGTGAACAGCTCCTCAGATTATTTTTTTTATACTAAACAGGAAAATAAAGCTGTAAAATGGGACTGTGGAAACGGATTGAAATGTGACATTTAAATTATTGATTTAAAAGTCACTTTATTCCTTTTCACTTCTCTTAGGAAAATTGAAGTATCCTACCAGCAAGGTAAATTTCAAGCTGAGATGGTATTTCTGATGATGCATATGTGTATTTGTGGTTTTCCTGAGATCTGAAAAGTTTGTGAAAAATGAAAAGGTATTTAGAGACAGGGGAAGTTTTGTATGCATAAGTATATAGACATGTGGAGTAGTATTATCTGTGTGTATATGTGGTTGATGATGATGATCTCAAAATTGATGATGATATTTAATATATAAGACGAACTGAGCATGGGTACAGTTTGGGTGGAGGGAGAATTAAACAAGTCAATTTGAATCTCCATGTATAAGATGAAATGTAAATTTGTTAAAAGAATTTAGGTGATTAGATAACTGAAGTGTGAAGATATAACCCATTAGGGGTGTCATGCCAAATTAGCATTACCAGACTTTTAACGACCTCCCATTTGTATAATCCTTATTTACACTTGCACCTGATGTCTGCAACAGACAAGAGACTAGCTATCCTGTGGTACCACAGAGCCATTTTAAATACATTGTGTTACTAAAGAGGAATATTGGGCTGAAAAAGAAGCAGCACTGTGAAAATAATTTTCATAGGGTTACTTGGGTTCTCAGCACCCTCCATCTTATATCCATTGCCTTTATATGGCTAGTATTGCTAACCCCTTAAAAATTGAGGCATTATTCATTTAAAAGAAAGCTTTAGAGAGAGAAAAATCTTGTTTCCGCTTGAGATTTCCCACATTCCAGCCTTTGCTGGTCAGCTGTCAGTTGCATTGGCTTAAAGCCTTAAGGTGGGTAAGGTAAGGGATGGAACTGTGCTGCTTCTGACATTCTTGTGCCATAGACCAAATTTGGTGCTGACACCAGGATAAAGAGATTCCTTCCTGCCCTCGGTGGTCTTGGCATAGCTTGCAGCCGAGTTCTGAACCACATGGGGAAGTGATCCATTTTGAGAGATGTGCTTTCCCATGTAAAAATGGAACAATTCTCAGATCTAGTTCAAAGCACCCACCTCCAGCAACTATTGTCTGCTAATGGGTTTTCTCAATTCATAATTCTTGTCTGTGTCTCAATGCATGCATTCATGAACTTACTTCTGCAATACTACTTTGAGATACAGGGAGGTGCTATTGCTGTTTTACAAGTGGTGACATGAGGAAGCCGTCTGACTTGGGAGTATTAGCATGAAAGCAGTCTACTGGTTATCAAGCTTCCTCCTTACCTGAAATTATGAGAAATGACTGTACAATCAAGAACACAAACTATTATTTAACTCTGGTTAACCAGATTATTTCTCTTGTATTTGAGCCTTAAGCCAAAATGTTTTTAGGTCCCCAGTAGCTACTTCAGTGGTTCACACTGCATCTTAAAGCCTCCTTGGGATTTCTTTCATATCAGGATACAAAGCTGCAGTTCTAAAATCCCAAGGGTTGGTTCTATCCATCTCAAAAATTCTTCTTTCTTCCCATTACAGAGTGATGTGCCTTTGTGGGTTAGATGTCCCAACACTGCCTTTCCTAACTTGATGGTGTCTGGGTCATGCCTTTTCTGTGTGTTAAGTAGCTTTTTTTTTTTTTGTATAAAATGTCATAGGAACATGGGAAAGAAGGTTTACACCCTGATTGAACAAATAAGGTGTACAAAACCAGACTATTTCCTTAGAGAAGTCGCCACCTGTTTTTTACATAGAATTAGGAGTGCTTCAGACTACACAAGTTGTCTAGTGCAGCTCTCGCTGAGCATTTTAGAAACATGAATAAACTTGCTATTGCAACCATTCATTAAAGGTGTGGGGTTTTTCTAGCTTTTTGCATCTTCTCTGAACGTTAAAAAGCCCCTATTAGAAATAACAATAAAATACTGCATAGACTAATGCATAGTTGGATTTTCAGATTTGAAGAAGTCATGCATTTCAGGGCATTTATTCAGAAAACTGCACTTGTTTGTATTGACTAGGTATATGCTAATCTGTACCTAAGCAGCAGACTTCCATGTATATTGTTTTTAAAAATTCTATTCTCTTGACTGGCATCCATCAAGACATGCAAGGGACACAATGATTAAAAGCAAAACTGCCTCACAAATGAGGAATATAGTAGAATCATCATTGCGGATTAAAAAAAATAGGAAAATTAATTACTAATTTATTGGAATCTGATTCTTTTATTCCCTACAGAAAAGATTTTCTAAATGCTTTTAAATGTTTTTGTTTGTGTGGTCAAGTATTAATGTTTCATCTGTGTCACGCCAAGAACAACGGCACTGAATTTGAAGCCTTGCATGTTATCTAACCACATGTATTGCTGTGTAGCTTCACTATGCTGACTCTTTCTTAGCTCTATTTATCTCCTTCATTTTTGATGTAGGAATTAGGAAAACAGTGGTTTTAGTTACTCCATACAATAGTAATGTGCTCTTTTATCCTACATCTAAATGAAGTTTCTCCCATAAGAGGGCTGTTTTGCTGTTTTATATAACAGATTTAAAGCTAAACATGGCAAAAAGGGCATGTATGCAAGTGTTGATAAGGCAAAATAGAAACCACTTATTTTGACCTGTGAAGAAATGATGGCTTTCATACTGGTCTTTTTTGCCTCCATAGAAGCATCTAACAGATTTAGTTGATACAGAATGATTATCTGTTGATTTTACAGTTAGGATTTCCTCTATTCTGTGGTGTTTTTAATAGTACACATGAAAATCTTCTGGAAGTCACGGGGAAAAAGCACAAATGCTAAGTGTTGAGTTTACATCCCTAAATACAACATCTAAACATCTCTGAAATACTTGGTGAAAGACTTGTTTTCAGTGCTTATTAGTATTTTAGGAAAATACTTGGTTTAGTTTTCTGTTACTAGGATTGATTGAGGTTCCCCAGAGGTAGGTATATTTGAAAAACTTACTAAAAGTAATTTTGTAATAGCTTTTAAAGTGGTAGGGTGTTGATCAAGTCTAGGCTTCCACAGGAGAGAGCTTGATTATCATGGCAATGATCATGAAGTAGACTTGACTCAAGGATGACTCAATGCGAATAAGAGGACACAAGTGTGGGATCGGTACAGCAGCTTCTGTTGCTAACAGGTAGCTATATTTCATACAAAATGTAAGGTGGGTTTATTTGGGGCAAGGTGTATGTCTGAAGAGCAGCCTGGCCACTTGCTTTCATCAGCTACAGGTCACAAAAATGTGCATCACTGTGATTAACCAAATGATTGTGCCCTACCTTAGTTGTGATGAAAACAAATGGTTTTGATGGCATTATTATTTGGTAATGAAGTTGCTGAGGTTCTACTGACTGTTGAATCACTGAATAGACACACATATGCTGGCTAAATGGAAATTAAAAATGATACTTAAGCTTTTTCTTTCCTTACTACAATGATTTCTCAGTTTGTCTGCGTTCTGCTTTAAAAGCCTAATAGCTTTTTAGACTGGTTTGATTTGTCTGGTCTCTGTACCTCAGGAACTTCCTGGGGGAATTCTTCCTGCATGTGAAGAACACGGAAAACAGTTTTACATGGAGAAACAGCTCGGTGGAGACCACAGCAAAAACAAACCTGCACACTTCAGAGCGTGTGAAACACAATTCTCAGGAACTGAATTTGAGACTTAGAATTACAGTATCTAGGCTAAATAAGGACTTGTGGGTATTACTTGACTTCTTTAAGGGGAAAAAACAAATCATGTTTTGCAGGGGGAAGGACAAGCAGATTACCTACTTACCTTTCACTGCCCTGTGAAATTTGGGTTCTGTTTTCCCAAATTTGGAAAATGCAATTAACACCAGTTGTGTTTCTCTCCCTAGACAAGAGTCTAGTACTTAAAATAAGATTTATATTAATACTACTATAAATCCTTAAAAAAAAAAAGTCAGAAATAGTTGTTACGTGATTGAAGTAGCATGCATTGATTTACCATAAATGTATAGATAACAGATACTCAGCATTGAAGTTAGGACCCCAGTCCTGAACTGCTATTATTAAATATGTGTTGTGTGGTCTCAATTTTTCTTAGCATGTACAACATTAGAAGTATTTAATTATAAGTTTACAAGTGAGATTGCCTCACTATATTAGTATGTCTTGAATATATGTGTATATGGACAAACACATGTTCTATATAGCTACACGTAGGACAATAATTGAGTAAAGCTTATTATAATACATATTTGGAATGAAGATAACTTTGCACGTTTACTAAAAACATGATTAGGACTTCCAATAAAATACTTCTACATCCACGTAGAAGTGTTGATTGTAGATATTTCTTCTGAGGCATCCTAATCAGTTCATCATGCAAACCCTTCCTCACTCTCAGGCAAGCTCCTTCTATGTAAATAAGGTTCCCAGAAAATCTGACAGGACATGGGATATATTTGATTCCTACTAAAGTTCTTAGAAATTAATAGTCGCTGCACAGGGTGCTGATGATAATTCTGAGTGGTTTGCGATAGTAGTGTATCTCATAGGAACGATGCAATGGCCAGGGACTGCAAAATGATAAGCAAGAAGTTTAAAAGATCAAGATATAAGGTGTAGAAAAGTTTTACTCTAAACTCTGCTGCTTTGATTTATTCTGATTCTTAGCTATGATTGTAAAACAACAATAAATAGAGTTAATTAATGAGAATTAACATTATAACAAATTACCATATTCTGTAATTCCAATAAGCCAAACAAAGTATTTATGTAATGTTAATGAACTCTTCTAGTTAACTAATATAGTCATTATCTTTTTTCTTTAATTTGAATTTCCAAAGTAGAATTCTAAAATTTTAGATAAATGTAAATGAGCATAGCTGCATTCAAAGGCCACTGGGGGCATCTTTTTTGGTTGTTTAAAACCTCTGTTTATAAAAGACCCCTTGACAGCTTTTAAAAAGTAGTGTAATTTATACAGAAATATTAATATGTGCAGTTGTCCGTGTGATAAGTTGCTTTGAGTGCACACACAGCTTATGCGTGCTGTGAGAATATTTGCTAAAGCTACCTCTGGCACTTCAGCATCCTCCCCTAGCAGCTGCAGACAGCTATTTGTTTAGTGGCGTTCAAGGGTAAGATAAGAAACTGTGTCTATGTAAAATTAAAGAAGTTTTCTACCACAATAAATGGTGAGAGTTTTAATCAGTGTTATCCCTGTATGAATGCTTTTAAGGTTTTGTTCATAACAGTTTTTTTTTCCTCATTGTAGAGTTCCGTGTAGCTGAAGTGATACTAATAAGAAAAGAGACCGATTTTTTTTTTTTTTTTTTTTTTTTTTTTTTTTTTTTTTTTTTTTTTAGGTAGAGAGATGTGAAATTTGATCCCAAATAAAAAAACACAACTGAATATTTCTTTAATTTGTGATGGCTTCATAAAGATCAGATATCTGTCAGGGATGACATATAATTCAAATCTCCATCCCTTATGAGTATAGCAGAACCTTCAGAGATAATGAAATCTTCCTACCATATGATCACCTACGTTAATTTTGTTCACACACACATTTGTGCATGGAGAGATACAGCAGAACTGATCCTGAAACACTGAAGCTGTTTGGAAGCAATGCCCCAGACATTGACTTGAACCCTCTGGACTGCAAGTCCATATGAAGTAAGCTTTGCAAACTTCTGTTCACTTAGCAGTAAAGCTTATCATGCTTCCTGAGTAAAATATGTGCCATTTTTTTCATTATGAGCATGCTAGAGGGTAAGTGGGGAAATATTGTACCTGAACTGCTGGATTTTCCTGACAGTCTTGGAGAGTGTCTGTACTAGTATACATCACATACATTCGGCCTGACTAAGATTCAACAAATGGGAAACAGAAATTACTATATTTTTTTCAGGAAAGTTGAAGTCCATAATACTTGTTTATATTCTAGCTCCGTTTTTTCAATTAAACTTAAGTGAATCTGAAGTAGCTAGATTTCGTCTAAATCCATACAGCTGAGGAAACCTGTGCTTGCTCTTTCTCTGAATTTTCACTGAGGGGCTTTTATCTCCCCCTAATCCCACCATTTCTGTCAGGACATAATCTCTTTCTCAAATTTACATTTTAATTACAAGGCCAGCTGAACTAGCTAAAATCAATAATGTCAGCATTCAGCAGCCTAACTTCAGCTGAAACCCCAGCCTCTCTCTTTCCTTCTATCGATTTATCTTGTGAACACGGTCTACTTTATTGCTTCAGGCAAATAGGTGCCATTTGGTCAATTTAAACAAAAAAGGGGATTTGAACATTTTTATGATTCTTTCTAAAAGCTGCTATTGGAACAATTTAACCCAGTTACTGTACTTGCATTAATAAAATACACAGAACAGCAGAATTCTTAACAGGAATTTTACTTTTAAAATGGCACTTAATCCCATCTACGTCTTAAAAATAAAACAAAAAAAAAAAACCCACCCTGACATTTGATACCATTCAGCTAGGGCTGTCTGCACGGTGACTCTTGTCTTTATCTTGTTAGCAAAACCTAATTTTATAAACAAATATTTTCTAAAAAAATCCACAGTAGAGGTGGTGTTACTGATGTTGTAGTGTATTTACCTTTAGCCATTTTTCTGTTAATGGTTTAAAATAAGAAATCAATGGGAAAATATTTTGTTCTTGTAACTCTTAAGAATTCTTATATTGATCTTTTGGATGTGATTTTTATCTACCTAAATGTCACATTGTCCATTTATCTCTCTTGCCTTTTCTGTGTGTTGCTGACTGCTTGTCTCTGCTGTTCGCATCCTCCCCCCCCCCTCATAAAACTAAGGCTTTCTGAGAACTTTTAATACATATGCACGTATTCTCTTTGAAGAGGAAAAGAGGTGTGAGAGGCACAAACCTGCTACCTTCTGACTTCAAGACAGTTTGTAAATAGTACACATACAAGTGCTCTCAAAACTGTTGCTTTAAACAATGCTTTTCAGAAAGGTATTCTTGTCCTTTAAAAAAAAAAAGAGAAAAAAGGCAATTTTCAATGCTGAATACAGTCTAAGCAATTCCACATTACAGATACAGTCTATCACATATTTTTCTCAGCTAACCTTGTTCATGCCAAAGAGCCTGTTTGTTTGTAACTCTTTCTGTCATAAAAGGAAGTTTACTTTTCCAAATCCTGATGATTCTAAAGTGTGGTTATAACAGAATCTTTTGGGTTAATTCTGTTTCACTTTGATACAAAGCACCTAAGAAGGTGCTTTCTAGCCTATGACAGGAGCTGAGATGGAGTCCTATCCTGCCTCCTTTCCAGATACATAAATTCAACACTGGCTCCCTTCAGTGAAATATTAAGTGCTGTTGAAAAAACACTTTTATGGAGGCACCATTATCCCTCTTGAATGGTAAGTTCCCAGCCTAATAAATGTCATGAGATAATTTCACTTGCTATTTAGCCTAGATATTCCTCTGCTTAGTTCCATCCTATTATGCTTAATTATAATTTCCCTTATTGCTTGTCCTTCTGCTAATTTTGAGACCTTTTTCCAACGCACAGATTAGTCCTTTAAATTATTTTTTTTTTTAACAATGTTCTTTAAAGTCTTGTTGAGTTTGGGAAGAGAAGTTAGATAACAAGGTGAATACAGCATGTTCATCGCTTTCATTAGAGAATGTGACGTGGGCATGACTGAGTAAGGGAGTAGTAGTGTCAGACATGCTCAGCAGCATCACCGGCCGACAGCAGGATGGCCTGTGTCTGTCTACAGCTGGTAGGCAGGTTCTCATCTCCCATCTGAGGACAAAAAAGTTAAAAAGGGGTGATCCATCTTTGCATCACAATCCGTGCTAGCTTCAATTCCCAGGAAGAGTTGGACAGCTCGAGCAGCACTGTCTTTCAAGATGCACTGCCTTAGGAATGCGGGCTTTGGTTTTAGGGTGTTTTCCGAAGAGCAGAACAGGGAGTCAGAGAAGAGCTGGGTTTGATACTGGCTTCAGACTGTGGTGAATGTCTTTTTGTCCACTCTGCAGTGCTTGCTGCCTGTGAACCTTTGGACTGTTGGGTACTTCCTGAAGTCTTTCCGGGACAGCCACAGGACTGGCAGTACTGAAATACCCACTCTCAGATGTGTGTTTGCTCCTGTGGGGTATCTACATGTTACTCAAGTAGTCTTTTCTCAGAAAGGTGGAATGCATCAGCCTGCCAGAGCTGAGTCTGGTCTCTGTGGACATGGGAAAATACTATGACACGCAATTTGCATCGTGGATGTACTTGCCTCCCCTCAACTGTCTTGTTAAAATGGCCCACATTTCTCTTTGTCACACACTGGATAAGCAGAAGGAATGTATTAACTTGTCGTGGGAGAGTGAGGAGAAGACAGAGGAGAATTCTCTGTGGATGCTTATTGACTGCTGATGGCTAGCGTGCTGTCATCCTCCTTCCTTCTCCAGATCCTATTTCCTTCCATCCTTTGTTTTGAAAGGGGAAGGTGAGCCATCTGCCATAGTTGTCATTACTGTCCCCTGCCCTGAAAACATTTTCCTTCATTTTTACCAGTATAAGCCATACTAGAGAGACATGGGGTCTCAGATGGTCTTAGAAGAGTCCTCATCCTTGAGAGTATTCTGGAGCGCTCTCTTCTCTCTGGAGTCAGCTGTATTCAGAAGATCTAGGAATGACTCAAGTGGGCATTTGCTCTATGCAGCAAAATTTAAAGGCTACACAAGCAAGCCAGATCCAACTGGATGTCTGCTTTTGTTTCCCCTCTCCTTCTGAGGGGCTCTAGCTTCATGGGTTTTGAATTGGGATTGTCGGCTCCCTCCTGGGAGAGGATGGCCAGGAACTAGGTTAAGCAGGGGGTTGACAGGGCATCCTTCTCAGTGCCCTGAGCTTGGGGCCTTGGAAAATGAGGAGAAGATGTTATTCCCTGCACAAGGACTCAGCTCCTCATCTAGGTACTTGGAAAGTTTAGACCCATATGTACTAGGGGAATGATCTAGAAGGTTGCCAGCTCAGCAACTTGACCTGTGGCTGGAGTCAGGCAATGCCTTCTGTATAGTTGCACCCCATAGGTTACAGGGAACATGTGGTACAAATGACTCGAGGTCAGGATGAATTACTGGAAGAACTTATAAGGTGGAAAGAAGGGGTCAGGGCAAGTTGCTCTGATTTTGATTGTGAAAAATATGTTTTTCTCTGAAATGAAAATATTTTGCGCACCAAAGCTACCTGCTACTACGGGTCCTGCAATTTCCCACTCAGAGGGCAGGTCATACCACATTAGTTTTTCCTTTTTTAGTTGGTATCTTGTGATACATTTAATGATTCGCAAAGCAAATTAGCAAAGCAAAAATACTTCTGGATACAGCTTCAGGGCTGGCTAGAAGTGGGCAAGAGGCTAAAAGTCCCAATTAAATAATGTCCAAAACATGTCAGGTAAACTCAGGTTGCTTTTCATAAGAAGGCTGAGATAATTTGCTTAAAATTTTAGTCTTGTGAAACTGTGACTTTTTTTGTGTTGATTTAGGTTTTTGGGGGGGTGAGGCCGTGCATTTCAATCACTTATAAAAAGGTTTTCTGGTGGGAAAATGTAGTCCATTATGTTAGTGTGAGGGATCACGTCTTTCCATTTTCAGCTGTCATTGGATGAAAAGTTCTTGTTACTACTGCCGGCTAATAGAGTTGCTTCTCTAGCTCAGCAGGTAGAGGCATGTGCTGTCTAACTGCTCAGCCTATCTAATTGCATCATTACAGTCCAGGCTGACTGTCTAATCTAGCTGCATAAAGTAATTAAGTTGCCCCACCACTGAGCTGCTGGTGCTGAACATCAATACCTGGTACTGCCTTGCAGTGGGCTTGTTCCTCAGGTGTACCTCAGGCATTTACTGTGTCTTGAGCATACTCCGTGGGTATACTCATTGCTTCTGCCAGCACTTAGATATGTTATCTTGGCAAACTGTGTTTTTTAGTATCTGTGAAAGAAGAATGTTCTCCAGATAATTCTGTTTGCGGTTGTATTTAGGAATCGAAACTCAACTATCCTCGGCACAAAGGACGGTATGGATGTATGCCTTTCCTTTTGCTTTCAACTGCTCTCAGATGTCTTTTGGGACTCTAGGTGTTAAACAGTAGTGCCAATAGTTCCTTTATTCTATTTTACCTTGATATAACCTTGAGTACAGAAATGACATACCAGCAAGTGGATGTGACACTAGAAACTTATATACAAAAAGCAGTATTGCAGTTTAGGCAGATGTATTGTTAAAATCGTTCTTTCCAAGGTGAAATAACATCATTCTGTGTTGTCACACCATGTCGTACAAATTTAAAAGTTGGTTTGCTGTAGTTAGTTACTTAGTATGTTTCTGTTCCAAAATAAGAAAAATTTCACAGGCACAAATATCGCTCTGTCTTTGAGTGGGATTGATGTCTAATACAAACTGAAAGCAGTTTGTAGTAATCAGCATCCTGAGCTATTTGGCCCTGCTGTGAAGCGTTGAGGGTGGGAGAAGCAAATCACTCCTAAACATCAAGGTTTTTTGCAGGGCTAGAACCCCAGTCACTTCCAAAAGCACCGGTGGGGAAGACAGCAATAGGACCAGCTCCGCTGAGCTCCCGTGCCCAGCTGAAAGGGAATGAAGACGAACTTGATCCAACCTGTGCAGCTGCCACACTGAAACTTATTAGAGACAAACTACCGAAGTTACCACCTCCACGTGCCAGGTTATCTTTGTTTCAATTCTTGTAGAAACCCCTTGCTCTTATTTGTATTTATTAGTCACGAAAGCACACAGAAAAGTGCTCATCAACTAGGCAAGCTGCTAAGGCTGTCTTGGTTTCATTTTGAAGTTACAATTCTTCTACTGAGATGTACATTCACTGCTTAATATTGGGGATTCTGTTAGTGATTGCACCAGGCTCTTAAGGAATCTTTTAGTACTCGGTTTAGGTTTTATTTGGTGTAAATGGCCTCTATGAAAAAATAAAACATTTCCTTCTCTCCTAACAAAAAAAACCCATCCCCATTTATTGGAGTAACTAAACAGAATGTATCTTAATACTAAATTAGAAAGTTGTTTCAACCATCTCTTGGTTCCTAGTGACTTACACCGGAAGTCCTGCCTGGAGGCGTGTTTTACTGGTTCCAAAGACATATTTGTTGTCAGTCCTATTCAAAGCTTGGTGAAACTCCAGCCTTGTCTAGCATTTATCTGTGATTTGGGGATAAGACTGGAGTAATCTACTTAGTAGCATTTTCCTGAAAAGACACTACTGCATTGGCCAGGAAAGCCCCCAAAACGTAGCAAACTGGAATGTAATCTCAGAAAGAGAAAGGGGTTGGCTTCATTAGAACTATTTGGAGTTTGGAGTATTCAGGTGTACGTTTTTAATCTTTAAAAAGTTAAGTCACCTTACTCACCTAAAAGTCAGAAAGGTGACTAAGACCATTTGCAGCTCTACCAGTGAATAGTCAAGGTCTCCACAGTAGTACTTCTGGTTTTTGAGGACTAATTCTGTAGTGGTGTTGCACAATGAGTATTATAAGTCTGCAAGATGGAATTTTGTCAACAAAACCAAAGACTTAGCAATCTATGTGACTGCCATACAAACATGGGCATGAGTTTACAGAAGCAAGATCTTTCTAAAAAAATGGTTTGCCACATCAGTAGCTCTTGTTACAGTATAGCGTGTGTGATCCACTACTGCCGCCGTTAGATCTCTAGGCTTCTACACCCATGGTATAATACATTTTATCTAGCTTTAGCTGAATGTGCAGTTAAGCTTCGTGGTGCAGTGTGCTCTACTTAGAGTGTATGGTGTTATGATCTGTATCCTTTAAAAAAAAGAAAAGAAAAGGGCAACCCTGTAAAGGTGGTTGTAGTCCTAGATCTAAGATAATATTAGCGTTGGTGTGAAAATCTAATGAAAAAAGAGAAAAAGTTATTGTGATTGTTGCTGTTCTGTATTGACTTTTCATCAACTTTCTCCAGTGACTCTGCAACTACTGAGCCAGCAGCTTTGGAAGAGCCTGACAGTAAGAGAAGAAAACTGGAAGAAGAAAGGGCTAAAGCTCCCCTCATGCCTTTTGGATTAGATCTTCACTACTGGGGACAGGATCAGCCAAGTGCTGGGAAGATTCTCAAGTAATGCTCTTTTTCTTTTAAGACAAATTAAACAAATATATAGATTTACTTGTCCTCAGAGGTCATGCAGTGGAGTGACTGCTGTTTCTTTTAATAATTACTTTCCTTCTTTCCCTTGTGCTGTAGGACCCATAAACAAAGTCAGAAATTCTACCTTAAAATGTTATTTGTTTTGAGAAGACGTGATACTAATTAAATATCCTTTGATGCTTCAAAGCACATTTTTTCTGCTCTTTCATGTTTGTGTATTATTTGCAGTATGGCATCACTTACTCCAATTTAAATTGGTACCTCATTATGCAAACTGCTGTGCAAGTGCATGCTAGACGGTCCCTCTGCTGGGGACTTTACAGTCTAAATAAACAGCAGACAAGGTAGGAGAAAGACTGGGGAAGGTGTCAGGGGTATTCTTCCTGACCTTCCAGAGTGGTAATGGAGGAAATTGATACGCTTGTTCAGTCACACAAGAAATAGGTGGCAGTTACAGGATTTTAATTTGGATATCTCACTTCCCATTCTTGTCTGGGAAGGTTCTGTGTTTCTTGGCCATGAAGCATTGCTGGCTTGGGGAAGGCTTTAGCAGTGCCGGGGAGAACAGATTGTAGGTATACATCAGAACTTGTTTCTAGCAGTCAGTTTTTAAACCCCCATTTTAGCATTAGTATTTTTATATGAAAGTTGGGATGCAAAGTCCTCCCTCTATGTATAAATTTCATTTAAGTTCACCAGAACTTTAGTAGTGTGTACCATACCTGGCTTGGAAAAGGCATAAACCATTGACTGGCTGGGTTGCAAATCAAACGCATATATTCTCAGCAGTATTACTTGAACTTAGTTTGTGTTCTTATCAAAACAAACAACAAACCCAACCCATGATCACAGTGTGAAGACAGTGTCTGCAGAAAAAACAAGAGGAAAGTGTTGCCCCTGTACCTGATTGCATAAAATGCTGAATATGTTTTAAATTGTTGAAAGCCAGTGAAATTTGATACATAATAGTGCTTTAACACCGTCACTCCGAGCTTTGGATTCTGTCTGGTGTGGTGTAAGCTCTTCAAAGCCTATAAAATGGTTAAGATTTTCAGCAGGGCTTTAAGAAGCATTTGTCTGTGATAATGCCAAAAAGGTAGTAAGGCTTTATTTTACATTGCAAATGAGTTATTCAAGTCATAAGTGAAATCAGAAGCATATTTCACTGCCTGTCTGCCTTGTGCTGTACTGTTTTATTTTTATGCTTTCCAATAAAATAAAGGGCACACTTCTGAACCTTATAGTTTATAACTACAGATATGCCAATCTAACTAAAGATAATTTAAGTAACTCTGCACACACAATGCCATTGAACGCTGGATATAAAATATATTTATTGAAAAATTAAGGTAGTCATTGACCAACTCCTTTAACTTTTCTATATGCACACATACTGTCTCTATAAGATGCCTAGGGAAAAAAAGCAAACCCAAAAACCAGACAACACGTATGGAATGTGTATGGAATTTGAATTTTTAAAATCTTTCCCCTTCACCTATTTAACACTATGCTTACTTAATTACAGCATTTACAATAAATTAAGATTTTGATAGTGAGAATGTAGCTACCAGGTAGATGACTTTCTAAAGAAGTTTTGTTTAGCTGGTAAATGGTGAACCGTCACCTTCTCTAGAAGGTGATAGTAACTGTGGGCTTTACAAAAAGTTTGGGCTGAACCATTTTCCCCACTTCTGCCTTCACTCAACTCATTAAGCTAGTTTAAGAACTCTTAAAATGAGTTTATAAAGCTGTAGTAGTACTTTTTTTTGGGGGGGTTGGTGTATACTGCACAGTATTGTACTGTGTAGAGACTGCTGTGCCATCTTAACCAGCTATTTTGGATAGCATGGGCCTTCCAAGCTCATCTACCCTCCTCCTTGAATTAAATTAGCTTACTCTTAGGATCAGGCTGGTGCAGCACTTTTTATGACTGTGACTAGGATATTTGAATTAGCTCATTTAGCGCTTGCTCCAGGATCTCTATGCATCATTCTGATTTTAGAATTTATATTTACTCAAGCTTTTGATAAGCTTCCCACCATCTTAGGAACGAAGTGGATATAAATTTGTTGAAAGAGTGCAACATTTATCCAGGAGCTGGACTTTCTTTTAGATTTCAGTTAACCATTACTTGTCTTTTATTCCTCCTAATGTATAGCCATGTAATTTCCATGAAAGACTCTGTTATTTGTCTAGATCAGTAACAGTCTTTCAATGAGTGTGAGGTGTTGATCTTCTAGTTGATTATCTGTTCCCCTTTAGATCCCTCTTACAAAAAGGTTTTACTTGTCACATGCATCATTTTTTCAAACAAAGATCTCATGTTCTGCCTTTTTAAAGCATAACTTAAATTACAACAGGAGGAAATCAGAAAACTTTGGGATTTAGCACTGTTTTGTTCTTCTCTCACCTGCTTGTAAGTCATGCTGGGGGAAGATAATTTATATGCTTGTAGTAAACAATAATATTTATTAATCTCTGTGCAGAACTCAGGCTATTTTAAGTCTGGTTCCCAAATACTGATCAATGGTATATAGAGTAAAACACAATTTTCATTTCCTTGAGATTTGTTCAATGCAGATTTTTTGGGGGGGAAGTCAAAATATTAAATAGAACTTTTTCCTAATTAGAAAGGCTGGTATGCACAACTGTTAAATGCTTCTTCATTCTCATGTAACTGTAATTTGATAATTTAGAAGGGGAGGGGAGTTCAGACCACCAAAGGACATCAGAATTTACTAAAAAGATTCTGGAAGACTACTTTGCACACAGAAATCCTGCATGGTGTCTATTTAGGAATGCTTTCTCCTCCTTGTGCCTGTAAGTTTAGTAACACAGAGTTAGCAGTCAGTCTTTTTTTCAGGGTTGTATTAAAACTAAGCAAATAAGAAAATTATTTAATTCTTTCATTTACTGTCTATTGTACAGTCTTGCCACATAATTCTGAAGCTGAAATACTGTACCATTCAAACGTTTGACTAAAGTCATACTGGTATATTACAAAGATTCTTAGAGCTGTTTTGTTTAGGCTATAGTTTGCAGAACTGTGTGATTGAAAACTCTTTTTCTAAATGAAAAATTGTGGAAACATATTACTATGTTTAATGTTGAACTAGCCTCCACTATAACTCTTTTGCCTTTATTCCCTAATTTACCAGAAGAAAGTTATTTGTACTTTATGGCAGGTTAGAATTTTTCTGGCGCTAGCGAGGTATATTCGATGAAGAAATTATTGGATAGCTTGAATCTCTCTAACAAGGATTTTACTTGTAATTTATAACATTTTTCTGATGATTTGGCAAATCATAGAATGGCTTCAAAAATTCCTTAATCCCTTTTTTAATGTAGTTCTAATCTCTTTACATAGTTTTAAATGGTCAACTATTGCAGTAAAACCAGCAGCTATGTATGTTATAGGTTGCTAAGGTCAGATAGTTTCCTCCACTATTTTTTTTCCTTGTCATCTGCTGAAAACTTACTTAGATAAAATTCATCAGAACTCTTCAGGCCCACTAAAGTAATTCTTTAAGCATTGGCTTATGTGCTTTGCTGAATTGAGATCGTTGTGGTTAGTGAAGCCAGTGTTGATGTATATATGGCTCTGCAGTCTACAGCAGGCAAAGTCTCAGAAGTAGGAATGACACCCAAGGATATTAATGAGTGAAGGGAATTGGATATGGATAGAGAAAATCCTCTCAAATCAGTCTGGGACCGATTGGGTGGAAGAGCTATGTGGAAGAAAGGGATTGTAAAGTGTCCTTTATGAATTTTAAGTCATTATCAAGACATCTGCCATCTAGATATCTCCGTTTTGCTTAAAATAATAAGCAGCAGACATGCAGGCTGGAATTTTTTTTTGCTTAGTTTAGCTGTATTTTTTCTCTTTAACTTCATATTTCCTTAAATTTGGGATGGGATTGTTGTTGTTTAACTTCCGATGTCTTAAAGTTAGATATCTAAGCTTAAGCTGGTCACCTTAATTTATTTTCATGATTAGGAGAAACATTTACCATCAGAGGGACAGTCATTGTGTCCTAAGATTAGCATCTAAAATGAGTCGGGTAATTTCTCTCTGGGGTTGCCTGCTTCTCGTTATAGACTATTGGCAGCCTAGGGTGGCTAAAATGAAATTATATTAATACTGTTGAGAAAATTTGAAAATACCACACCACTCAAGGGTCCTTGCTCCCCTTCTCTCCCACTCCCCACATCCACTGGCATGGTACTAATCTTCTTTACACCAGATTAACAAAGAGTATATTTGCCTATATGTGTCTGTAAATACAGGTAAGATCTCTAATTTTAAAATAGGTTTTCCATGGATTAGCTGCATTTCCTAGAGGAACACCCCGTAAGTTTCTCAGACTTATGGACACTGTATAGGAGAACCTAGAATAAATAATCTCTATAAGGCTCAGCTGATCGTCTGCTCTCTTCCTTGGTCCAAGTATATTGCAACATACTGATTTCAGCTTCTGCTTCTCTGCTGCTACAGGCGTACAGCTAACAGGAATAAGATCAGACAAGTTAAGATCAAACTGTTTCCTTCCTGGTCTATTTTCTGTGTTTAATCATAGAAGTACTTTGTTATGAAGAAAGTTAACTACAGAATTACAAAGTTATTCGCTGAAACTGGATATTAGATAACTGACTCTGAATGTCAGATCGCGAACTAGAGCTGAGACTTGTAATAGGTTAGCAGGTTAAACAAGAACTCAATGCTAGGCAGGCTTTGGTGATATTTTAAAAACATCTTCATAATATAGGAGTCATAAGAAAGAATGGTAGATTCCTAGCTTTTCTAATTCACTAGTAAAGCTTCCCTTCCTTTCACATGTAAGTTGACCACGGGATGATACTGGCATCTCTATGTGCTTTCTTACAACTTTGTCCGTGAATAATTTTCATTTGTTGTTTTCCCAGATTTGCTTCTGAGCATCGATTTTGGGCACCCAGTGAAGTAGAGGAAGAGGTGGAAAACAAAGAAATAACTGAAATGTTAAAAACTAGATACATAACATTTGCTGGCAAGTTTGAACCAGTGAAACATAAATGTCGAGCACCAATGCCTGATGGAAGTCTGTGTGAAAGACAAGATCGGATTAAGGTGGGCACCAAGTAACATAACTTCCAGGATACATGCTACGTGGAGAAGATCTCGTTAAAACATGTCCATAAAAGTTTATTTCACATTGTAAATATAGCTCAAACCAGTGAAAGAAAATTGTATCTGGAGAAGTTTGCTGTTGATATGGGCTTCATATGAGAAGCATCCTTTCTGTAAGGAAGCTGTAAACATTTAAAGAACTCTCAAATATTTTTGGCAATCATCTGTATTGTATTTATTACTGTGATGTTTGAGTACCTGACAGTGAAACAGAGACAGTTGTTTGCCAAAAAGTTTTCCTCATTTAGAGGCATATTTGATATTAAGTGTTTTTAGAAATGTGGGTGTTTGAGGGCAAAGAGCTTTTATTTACAAATTAGGTTTTATGAAAGCTAAATCCCACACTGCCTCAAATTATGAGCCCTGTTGAGCAGAAATACTTTGCTTAAATAGTTTGTTCTAATATCCCTGTTCTTCCTGTATTACCTGAGATTGAAGGATCTGAATACACTAAAATAGTTTAAATGGGATTGTTACAGGACAGGGATATGGCATAAACAACAAAATACAGTGCAGCATTGGTGCCTTGGTTTCAGACTTGACAGGATGTGCTGCCTGGCCTCTTGAAACTGGATATTCATATCACAAAGAGCTTCCTTCTTTCAGATTCTGAATATATTAAACACGTGATGTTTATGGGATCCTGATGCCTTCTAAGGGGGACTGGGGATCAAGTGTAAAGTTTTGTTGCTTGATTCCAGTGTCTGGTTTTAAGCTATGTTGAATAACATGTAGCATTTTCTTTTAATTCAGAAGTTTTGAGATTTTATTTCCTTTTCTTTCTGAAGTGCCCTTTCCACGGAAAGATAATTCCTCGGGATGAGTCTGGGATTCCCGTTAATGCAGAGGACAGAGCCAGAGAAGAAAAGATGCGGTTTGAGAAGCAAGCGGCTCAGCCAGGTTCGTGCCTGCATAGCATCTTAAAAAAATTTAGACAGAGGTGGGAGATAAGCTTTAAATGTAAGCGTATTATCTTTATTGTATATGTGTTTGTAACTATATCTTGTAGATATTGTAAATATTGTATACAATATATATACAATCTGTACAATAATTGTATAGATTGTATCTATATATTTATATATTGCATCTACAATATTTTGTATCTCTTGTATCTCTCTATATAGTATATATTGTATCTACAATCTATTGTAGATACATTGTATCTGTATATTGTATGTATTGTATCTATATATAGATACAAGTTGGACAACAATCTCAGTATACAGTTGGACAACAAATGAGGCAGGCTCTATGAAGGAAGAGAGCCAATTCTTGTGTTGCTAAAGGCACAGGTTCAGATCCACAGAACTGGATCATATTTCTCTTTTGCTCCTAACCCCATTCTCTCATTTAAATTCCTGTTGATTTTAATTTGCATATCATTTGCACAGATTCTTGCTTACGTGGTAAATATGGATGCATGTGTACACAGAATAAGGGTAACATCGTGTTTGTTCTTTATTTCCAATATTTATCATAATGTTCCTAATGCTTCTCAGACAGACAAATTATAGCCTTTATCTTAAGGAACATGTTTATTAAGGACAATTAAACCTATTCCCTGGAAAATGCTCAACAGTAACTGTTCTCATGCTTCTGAAAATAAGTTGTCTAATCTTGCTGGTCCCTAACAGTTGTGATTTACGTAATGTAATGATAATATTATTAGGATCACTGTGTTACCAGGAATATTGGCAGAGTGGTTTTTTTCTCACAATGCAGGAACTCGTTTTTCCTATATCTGTTCATATCTATCATGGTCTGTATTTCCCATATCTACTCATTTACCATTTGTGTTCTAGAAGGAGAATTCTTGTCCTTGTTGTCCTGTGCATCTGTGCAGCATCACTAGAAAATACTCTGAACCAGGGAAGCCCTCACCTCGAGCTTTACTTTATTGGCATTATAGCTAGTCTGGATGTTCTAATAGGCATGATGTTTGTGATGGGCTTGAGGAAGGGAGCAAGCAGACCTGTGAAGTTTAATCGTTTACAGTTTGCTGTGCAATACTCTGGATTTTGTTTTTAAACAATGGGGATGGGCAACAAAACTAATGGCCTTCTTGCATCCTGGCTGCTGCTTTCAGGTGTGGAATGCTCTGGAGGGAAGGCTCGTCCTTCCCCAAGATATTTGGGCATTTTTAGCCAGGATAAAGCTCTGGACTGCTAAGTGAGGAATGCAGGCAATAAGAAAGACAGCAAGCAATGAATACACAGGCAGGAAGACTTCTAAGGGGAATAAGAGACTTTTTTGCAGTAGTACAACTAAGCCTTGTTAGTGATGGACAGAAGGTAGATTTTCATAGAGCACCACGGGGACTGCAACCAGAAAGCTACTGGAAGTTGATGGACTGCAAAGCAAGATGGGAGAGAAGGATCTATCCAGCAAAGACGTCATGTATAATTGGAGGGGACAGATCTGTTTTCAAAGCTTTTATTTAATCTGTCTTCCTCCAGCAGGTCTTAGTTTTCTCGGGTTTAAGCTATTTATTCTAGGTGAATAGTCTGCATTCTAATTAAACTTCCCCATAGGCTTTATCATTTTGCTATCTTGTACTATACTCCCTTTAAGGAGTTAGTTCTTTCTTACGCTCTGGCTCAGTATTTCACCAGTTTCACAGTCATATATATTATTAATGAGGCTACTGAATGTTCCACAAAACCCCTTCAGAGCAGAAAGAACAGTTGTTGATCTGTTATCCAAAAAGGTCTATGTCAAATGAATGTGCATTTAAACATACAGCTGACCCACCCAGTTTCCTTTAATACATATTTGGCCATCTTTGACTGTGCTTGGCAATTACCAGCACCACGTGAATGCAGCAGTTACTGAACACCTTCTGCTGTGTACCTGTGTCAAGAAGTGCTACGGTTGTAGGCACTTTCCGTCCTTGTCCAGGTGGAATGAAGTGCTCTAAACTGACATCCAGCCAACAGCATTGGCACAGTTGGACTGTCACAGCGAAACCAGGCCAGGGGTGTGGGTGTTGTGCTAAAAAGGAAAGTTCCCAACTTAGTTATGGCAAACTAAAACTAGCAAATTAAACTAGTAGGTGTTCTTGAGGGACTAGTTTCAAATTAGAAACTAATACTCTGGTATAAAAATCACTTGCACTGAAAGATATTGATTTTTTTTTTTTTCTGTGAAATTGCCATTGCTGGAGGCTAGACATAATATTTATTTTTATTACAGTGTCAGCTCGGTGTTGTTAGAGGCTTCTCACCTCTGGCCCACAAGGATGTGTATGTTAGTCCCAAACCAGTGTTGACATTGCTGTGCTGCATTATCAAGTGCCGTTGTTAAGCTGAGATGTCATACAAAGGTCCATCCCGGCTGTCTGGGGACATACTGAACAAGCTATGGCACGTAATTTATTGGACAAAACCTTACAGGTTTCTGAAGCCATATGTATACCAGATGTCACTAAATACTTTTGCCCACTGCTTTTTGTTTGTTTCTCTTTTCCCGTGCCTCAGTATTTTTATGTTTGGTTTATAATATTTCCATTAACCTTTTAAAGGGTCTTTTGTTTGGTTGGTTTGGGTTTGTGATTGCAAGGGGGGGTGTTGTTTGGTTGTTTGCAGTGAAGTTGTTTTTTTGCAAGGGACTTGAAACCAGTCTGAGCAGTGCTGCTGTGGAAAATGTAGAAGCAGAGACCCACTCTGTACAGTAAGTGCTTTGGTCTCATGATTGACAACATCATTTGCTAATGATGACAGTTTGAAAAATGCCAAACATTAAAATTTGGGGATCAGCTGAGTGGTTAAATTGCACCAAAATTCTTCCTACATCTTTTTCCTATTGGGTGGTAGGTTTATTTTCATCCTTGTGTGGTTGAAGGGGAAAACAATTACGTAAAAGTAATACAGCTCGTGTGATAATGACTATGTTTTGACAACACTGTCACTGTTGTTGTGGAGCATTTTTTCACTTAGCATAAAATTTTAAACTCTAGCTAATGTCCACAAAATGGTGCTTTGGGCTCTTTGGTCCTGAAATAATGAATCAGGTGGGATTACGCTGACCTGCTAATCTGCAGTGTTCATCCTTTTCCAATAGTTCGCACACAGGAGCAAATTAAGTGCCTATTTTTTGTGTCAACCCTGAAGAGTATCTGGTTTTTCAGCCCTTAGTGACTTGTTAACAAACAGGTATCAGGACAGGCTGGTGAAGGCAGGCCGCTGGCCAGTCAGATGTGAAATAGCATCTCTTTACTAACTACAGTATTGATTCCCGCCTACCCTTGCAAACTGTGTAATTTTCTTTTCCCTGCTGCTAAACTCAGTAACAATGTATGAAGAGCTTTAGGGGCCCATCAATGCTCAAAAAGGCTGCTCTTCCCTGGCATTCTATTGATTTTTCTCAAAGGCTTTTAAATTGCTCCTTCATTTTACTCAAATGCTCATTTCATCTCTACTGGATGCCGGCATTTTTTCGTTGTGTTTAAACAATTGCTCCATTCACTGGGTTCCTAAACTGTGACGCCTTCTTATTACTGGGAGATAAACTGTTTAGACAGTTTTCCTTAATCTTGGATTAATCGTTCCTGTATCTGAATTGTGCTGTTCTGTATTCCTTCACTTAAAAAAAAAAAAATAGTCTGTGAGGTCTTATGATCTATCAAGTATATGTGTTCTATTTTCTCCCTCTATACTTCTCCTGCTCAGTTCTTGCACAGCTTCATTTTCCTCATGCTTTTTGATGGGTTGGATTTTAATCAGTCCTTGCTTTCACATATCGTAGTAGGTTAGATCTAACCTTTCCTTGGAAAATTGCTCTGGTATTCCTAAACACCATGTTCTAAGGTGGGGACATTGCCTCTGACCTTTGTGAAATGTTATTGCCAGTATTTGTCACACTCAGCGACCATCTTGGTATATAAGTGAAATTGTATAGTCGTTCAGGACTGTTTATTTTTCTGTATCTGCATCAATGTTAAATAAAGGTAGTAGACATTTGGTGTTACAATTTCTGCAGGCAAGAAAGGCTGAATGACATATGGGAAACTATATGACAAATGACTGGCAATTACTGGTTGTTAAAATACAGAATTCTGACATTTATACTGAGTTTGGACCATGTTACTCTTTGAAGTGCTTGTTACATTTTTCTAACCCATATGCTCAAAATCTTTATAATGCAATGCCATTTTTCTAAATTTCCACTTGAAGATATCCATCCTCTAGCCACATTTTCACTTTCTATTTCGTACTATGTTACCTTGTTCTGACAGGCAAGACTAAGGCACTAAAGGTGAAAAACCACTGCTTCCTGAAAGAGTTTACAGTCAAAATTGTTCATGCTTTTTCCCATGGTAGCACCTACAATCAGAATCCATTTACAGTGTATGGTTGGATTCTGAAGCATTAAGGTTTTGATAAAATTGTAAACCAAGTTTTTGATGAGCTAAATTAACTCTTGTGCTATTGTCAAGAGGAGAAACTTGATTTAGATAATTAAACTGAGGAATGTGGGATACTTAAAAAGTAGTATCTTTTCCAGATGCAAAACTGGGCTCATGGCAACAGGGTCATGTTGTCTTATTCAAGAATGCCATTTAGGTGTCAGATACCAGTTCGTGTTTTGAAGCAAATATGATTCTTTGCAGAAAAGTTATAATGTTGTCACCCCCACTCTGCTCAAAAGTTGACATATTCAATTTTTTTAGGTTTATTTTTAAGCTTATTCAGAATTTGCTTCTGGAGATAAGTTCCTCAGCTACATTGTTGGTATTTTGTTCAATTTCTAAATAATAATCACTGTGTTTATGTCACTCCTCCTACATGGAATAGTTTCCTTGGAATTTTGCTACTGTGCTACTGTGAAAACTTAAATCTTCCTACAGAATGAGTTTGTCTACAGCAGCTAATAATAGATACTAATCCCAGCCTGGCAGGGCTTTCTCATCAAGATCTGTCGTTTTGGCTAATTGCTTTATCCTCCTCTTCCTTTGTGTATGCAACTTACAGCACAGTGACTCTGCCCTCGCCTAGCGGTGACAAGAACCCGTACCTTAGGAGACTGCAAATTCTACCTGGGTTTGGAGTTTCAAAATGCATGCTTTTTCTTTTAAACAGAGTGGCGAGATCCGGAATTCATGAGAGAAGTTGAAGCAGCTACAGGAATGGATCTTGGTTCCTCTAAAAATAATGGAAAAGGAGGGAAAAAGAAAGGGAAGAAGAAAAAATATCCAAATCTGACTGACCTGAAGCAGCAGGCTAATACTTCTCGTTCCCGGCTTGAGAAGAAAGTCTTCAATAAGTAAGATGCTTACGTTCCCTAAAGCCTGTTAAATTGCTGTTTCCCTTTGTTTTAACAGTACTTTCTGTTTCTACATTAATGTGCACTTACTAAACAACTTTCTTCGCTAACTACAGAGCAAGAATGCCTTCCATATCTCTGGAGGGTAAAGAGTAGCAGATACTGATGACCAGGGTTATTTCCTTGAGAATGATTTTCAGCTAATTTACAAAACTTCCCTATGAAAGATTTGTTTTTCATCCTTCTCAGGTTTTTTTTACTCCTTTAATTGCTGTAGTGACTTCTTTGGACAATCCTTTATTAATCAGATGAATGCTACTTTATGTGTGCAAATAGTACTGGATCTGGAAAGAAGATGATGTGTTCAGAGTGACACAACTTACAGCATCAGACACACTGTAGTAGTGTAGATGGAGTGAAAATGAAGTTTTTCCTTTTGAAAGCCTAAGATGGGCTGCCGTGAGCAGATCTTCAATTAATAAAAGGATCTGTCAAAACCCCTTGGCTTTTGACATGTAGCAGTGTCTTGGTGGTTGCCCTCAAGCCTCTGATGTATGCTCAGAGACCTTCCCAAACTTTTAACTGCTGCCTGGGCTTCCTGTGTATTTTCTCTCACTCTTGGGTATACTAAATAGCTAGCTGGGCCTGATGCAGTGCCTTCCAGTCCACTGTGTACACACAGTGATCCCTTCCTGTGTATTATTCAGTGACACACTGCCATTGCATTTTTTTCCTCCTTTACTGAGAATGTGTTCAACTGATTAAGAAAAATATTTGGATCCTTGTGTTATGGTCTTTGTTCGCTTAACACCTGCCATCTTTTGTAAATATCAAGGGCTGGAACCTACTGCAGGTCTCTTTTCAGTGTAAGAGTTTGGAGATGATTATTCCCTGTACCAGAGACATGTGGACACAGTATTCTTCCCATGATGGTGCTGTTTCTATACGTCTCCCTTTCCTCCCAGCACATGTGCAAACAGTAGCTTTTGGCCTACATTTAGCTGGAGAGGAGGCTGTTTGGATGGTGTTGGGATTTAGACATTTCAAACAAAGGTGTGTCCATGACTTATGTAGACATATGTGAGTTAACTTTAAAGCAGGCATGCTAGCTCAGATAGAAGTGGGAGCCTACCAACCCACCAAGCTGAATGGGTTTTAGAACGTATAGTAGCTTCGTATGTCCACTCTGTTATGCCGTTTCTGATATCTAGTCTTGGTTAAATGTGGCTGCAACATAAATTTGCCCAAGCATGCTCTGGTCTTTATCAAATGGGAAGCAACTGCAGCTATTTAGAGTTTCACATGTCAAAAATGAAATAGTCAAAGAAAAGTGAAAAGTCTAAAGCTGTCAAATCAAAAAAGCAAAATTATTATTATAATGCTATAATATATTAAAACTATATTATAATTATTATATAGTATTATAACCCATCAATGCTGGGTTATTCCTTAAACATAACTGGATGAATTGAACAGCATCGAAGGCACAATATTTGTTTAAAATATATTTTCCCTTTTCTGATGGAATGGTTATAATAACAAAGCCAAATCAACATTGCTTTTAGTTACAGAAATAGCACGTTTTCTGTGAAATTCTCATGTTACCTGATCTTAGTTAAAAGTCAGAGACATACAGTTCTAATGATCAGAATTTCATATCAGTTTTAACAAAATAAATTTAAAAAGCTGGTTTTGGTTTACCATGGTTTGCGCTAATGATTTTGAGTGTGTGTTAGTGCCAGGCATAGGGAATCAAACCTGTCATGTTTTAATAGGTTTCATGCTTTGCAGCACTAAACAAGATGATAACCTTGGCTCCTTATAACAACCCCAAATTACTTGAAATGTATAGGTGATAAACCCAGGCTCTAGTCTGCCAATAAAGTTAAGTGAAATTGCACACAGATCATCAAAGTGGGATCTCATTTCATTTACAGTATCGCACAATCCAGTGGTGCTAATGTAAAACCTACATGACATGAAGGTGTCAAGGCCACTCTGCGCTGCTAAAGGCTCACTTTTCTCCTACCAATTAGGCAATATTTGAAGTGCAAAACCATGACCACGTTTTCCTTACTCTAGTAACTTTATGGGCAGAATTTTGTTAAAAGTATACCTCTTCCAAGGTGTTTTTTCAGAATGTTAGTTTTCACTACAGTTGCTGCCGAGAGAGTCTTTAATCCCACCATTTAGAAGAGTTATTAAGAAGTATCCTCTGTTTTCAGATATTTCAAAATGGCTTTTGAAATGAAGCCATTACAGAGAGCAGTTAGCTATAACGGAAGTCAGCTTGCCTCTTGGAGATAACCACAGGAGCAGAGCTGGAATAGTGTGTAGGGCCTGATCCTGAAAAAGGCTGGTGCACACTACCAGGTGGATGTCTTGTCTTCATTTTACTGCACAGCCTGCAGCATCCTCAGAATTGATAAAGGCAAACTGTGATAACGTAGAGTCTAACAGCACCAGACTTGAAACCATCCATTTTGTGTGATGGAACTTCCTGACTGCATTTCTGATGTAGAAATCAAAGGAGACATCAATCAGTGCCGTGTTCTTAAATGGGACATAGTCCCTGAAACCAAGCCCTTAGCTGGTATACCTCCTACGTTGGCAGAGCGTCCAGCTCTTTACAGAGATGTGTTAGGAGATAACTTCTTACAGAAGCAGGGTGACATCTGAATGCACCGGCAAATATCAGCCTCAGATTTCTGAGCTTTTGTGCTAGAGGCACTTAAAGTAATCAGTAAAAGTGGGAAGTCTAGAATCCAGTGAAGAACCAAATTCCTAGGCAAGATGCACTCAGCTGTGCACAACAGCTACCATAAGTTTCTGGAGGGGGGCAGATGTACGCAACAGAGCATTCTCTTGACTTCTGCTACTGCCTTTCTTCTGCTTTCTTACCCCTCTGGAATCATGAACCCGTTTCTCTGCCATACCAGTTAAAGGATATATAGGCCTGCTCTTTCTATGCCTTTTATGAGAATCTCCTGCTCCTATTCATGCTGTCTAGGCAGCATTTTCCTTACCCTCACAATCTCAGCTGTGTGATCTTCACTCAGAAGTTTGTGGAAGGAAGAAAAATGCAGTTGTCTTCACTCACCCAGTTCAAAAGCATAGCAGTCACTCACAAAAGAGGAGAAATCTCTGGGCACCATCTTTACTGGGAGGAAACAGTGGCAGCAAATAAAGAGCAGCAACATGAGGGCAAGCCCTCATCAGATTTAGGAGCACCAGAAAGCTTAAGAGCTCCAAAGTTCATTCCTTTATTTCCTTTTTGAATCTGAAGAACACTCCAGAGCCTTCTTCAAGCACAGCAGGCAGAGGGCATGAATGCTTGCCCATCATGAGGTAGCAGAGATCCCATTCCACTTTATGTAAGAATAAGATACTGGACATACTGTCCTGACTGTGCTAAACTCTAAGCGCTTAGCTGTTCTGCAGCAGTAATTTATCCCTCTGCATACAGATACATGACAGTCTCTGGTGTCTCCCTAAACTAGTGTTGTTGTGCTTGTGGATTAAATAGTTACTGCTCAGGAATGGGGATGCTGCTGATGTGAGCAAAAGAGAGTTTTACTTTGCCCACAGCGATGAAATGGGGTTTTAGGAACCTGTGAAAGGAAAGTTGCTAAATGAGTTATAGTTACATGAATTGAACAGCAAGCCCTTCCCTGACAAAAACATTCTAGATTCTGCAGGTTGGATTTTGTAAGGGTTTCTGAGTGTGAGTTTTTTAGATCCTGTTAGAAGCTTTTAGTTATTTTTTCCGCAAGAGCAGTTAGGTGCTTTTGAAAACCCAACTCGGTATGTGTGACTATCAGGAATAATGCTAGGAGGGTGGAATGCACAGCCATTAAACTGAAAGACTTTAATTTGTTTACTCCTGTTAATAAAATCATTGCTTAATTAAACTATTTGTATTACTGCAGCTAATTTTGTTAACAAGACAAATTTGTTCAGCCTCATCAGTGCAGTGTTCAGAAGCCTGGTAGTGATTAATCATAGTTCATTTTTTCCCCCAACATTCATAAACATTCTCTGAGATTGTGTAGAATTAACATAACTGGTTTTATTTTTTTTGTTTGTTTCTCTTTCAGAGGTGCTATGAAACGTGTGGTGAAAGCAATGAACCAAGTGGACCAAAGAAAGCACGAAAAGTTTGCCAACCAGTTTAACTATGCACTGAATTAAATTGTTAATCTTCTTTGCCCTTCATTTTATTACAAGAGTGCAACTGCACAAAACCTTTATCACCGATCTTCGTATTTACACTAAAATACTGTGCTAGGTGCATTTTTACTGGGGTAATTTTTTAAATTGTTTTCGACTTTAACTTATTCGATAATGAGCATTAATTTTGGCAAAGATGTGGTGGTATAGAATGGAATGCATTTAACCAGTTGATAATTATTTGAAATGTACATGAAATAGAGCATGTTTTATGACTTGTACATATTCTGGGTAAAATGTTCAGGGTTTGGGGTTTTTTTCCTTCCTAAGGGACTCCTGTAATTTATACCTCCTTTGCCAACATGTGTGTTGTAATTTGCCTTCATTTTCATGCCTTCAGAAAAAAGATGTCTTAGAAACAGTTAGATTTCTACCAGAGATGGCAACGCACAGAGTATTTGCTCGGCCTACTATTCTAGAAAGTGTACCACATCAAGCAGCACAGTGGCTCCTGCAGTACCTCTAAAGACACCTCTTGTGTACCCACTAAAAAAAAAATCCAAATCAACTGATGCCTTCAGATAGTGAATAGAGTAGAGTTTGATTTCTGCAAACCGAAATCCAGGAACTAATTCAAAATTGGTAGCTGTGGTGGTGGAGAAGCTGAAATGACAAAGGTCATCCTGGTCTGCTTCTTGTCTTCCCAAGATGGTATCCCAGTATCATTCAGAACTACAAATGGAAAGCATGTTGTGAAAGTTTGTAGAGATACTCAGAATGTGCTGAAGTTTAACTGATACCAAAAAACTCGAGTACAAAGTGAAAGTATGAGGTTTTAAAAATCATTTGAGTGGCATACTCTACTAGTGAACTGCCTGGCTTCAATCAGTTAAAATTACATCAGTCTCGAGCTTCAGAGTGCATCTAAGGATCCAGATATAAACACAAGCATCTGGACTCTTCTAACTCCAGAGAGTTAACAGATGTATTGAGATCAAGCAGCTGGATCCAGTGTGGTTTGTTGTTATTGGTTGAGTACTTAACCAGATCTCCCAAACCTGCTTTGCTGGCTATAGTCATTTTTTAAGCAGAGTGAACGGAACATTGACCACTTGCGCTCTTACAAGGTTTCATATAGCTTTGGGTGAAGGAAATCCAGAGTATCAAGGAGGATAGTGTTTGAAAATCAATTTCAAGGTGAACTGCAGAAGTCTTCAATAAAATACAGAATACAAATTAGAATGAATTCTGTACAGCACTGGCTTAGTCACTCACCTGTTGGAGGTGTTTCCTCATGGATCAAGAGACTATAAGAATTAAACAAGGAGAAAATTTAAACTCCTCAGTGTAGCTTCTGACCACCTCAGACAAAAGCTAACGTACAGTTCTGCCAAATACTTTTGCACAAATACTCTGCAGAAGTACTGCTTAGAAAGCAATTAATGCTGACTCTTGATAGTTTACCTTGCAAGAGCTCTGCAGTTTGGAAGACATTTTCCTCTTCAACACAGATATTTAGAAGATGTACTTCTAAACTACCAGAAATAAAATAATAAATAGCCAACTGAAAGCAAGAATTTAAGAAGATTATCTACTGCACTGGAAAGCAAAGCCACTTCCACTATCAGTCTAGCCAACGTGGCAGTGAAGGCTTCAGGTGAAAATGTAGACAAGGACAAACCAAGTTCATCACCAGGTCAGTTGAATCAACTGCTAAACTGATTTTATTTCCTATTAAGGATGAAGACACAAAAAAACACAAACAAAACCAACAACAAAACCCCGCACATTTGGATGTAATATAGATCACTGGATGCTGGGATCCCAGAACAGTCTAAATGTGAAACTGTTGGATATTAGAGAGTAACATTCAAAGAGCCATAAAGGTCATTGTGCCACTATTCCAGAGATTCTTGAGCCTGCACAGACTGAAGGTGTTCATTTATAAGACATGTTTTCTCTCCTCCCTGTAAAAAGAGTGGGGAATTTATATTGTGCAGTGGCACTTAAGCCCTTCTTTGCTGTGGATATCAGATGTCAGCACTAGAAAATTTCCAGCAAACAGTAGGTGCACTTTACCCCATGGAGTTCCCATTTTGGGCCTTTAATAAAATAAAAAAAAAAGCCCAAAGACCAAGATTGGAAAGGGAAATGGTAGAAAGTGTGAGAAAAAAAGTGTACTTAGGAAGTTATGCTCCATTATGATACTACTCAGTCACATCAGTTCTAGAATTATCAGCTGAAACTTCCTATCTGGACCCGAGTGTCTGATCCACCAGTTAAACCTGATCCTATCGTGTGATCTGTATGCTCTCCCCCTTTCTTTATTGAAAATACACATACACACAAAAAGGTGTTTTTCTAGACTGCCTCTTTCATGCAGAAAGAGAATTTGCAGAATTAAGCTTTCCCAGCGAGTGACACGGAACTGGCTAACTCAGGTGCAGGTGCATGGACTTTGGGCGAGGCTAGTGATGACCTTTTTCTTTTTTTTTCTGGTTTTATTGCAAGAACTTTCCTTGTGGGGAATATGCCCAGTTGGATATGAATTTTTTTCTTCCTCTTTCTGCCTTGAAGCAAGAAAGACCATTGACTCTTCATAGGAGAATGTGTTAAACACACATTCTCTGTAGCACTGCCTTTATGCTAGCCTGGCCTCTTACCAGCATGCATCTTCCCCTCATCCAGTGTTTGAGAAACCCATGCTTCCCTTCCCATGTTAATTATTGCCTCATTTAATCAAGTGATTTCTCTACAAGGGCAACTCAGCATATATACACACAACAGATCTTGAATTTTGCCACTTAAGCATTCTCATTAGACCTCGTCAGACATAATTCAGAGGACTTGGGGAGCTTTTCCTTTTCCTGGGTTTATATCTGCAGCTCTGCTGGAGGAAAATTTTTAAAAAGGCATCTATCTCCAGAGATCCAGCGTACCTGCATTAAATAGAAATCCTTTTAAGTTCAAAATAAATTGATCTACTTTTTAGACACATCACACCTCTTTGTGCATCACTTTACTTACAGCAACTTACAAATTTGAGGTCTCTGAGCTCACCAGCTCTTCAAACATCTTAGTTGCTGAACTATCTGTGTGACATTTCTACTGGAACTTTTCTATTCCTGTCCTCAGGGCTTCTGGGGAAAAAAAAAAAATACAAGTGTCATTCACGTAAAATCTGCTGTGTGGTTTTGTCTTTATAACTCACTCAAATGCCTTTGCAATTGTACTGTAACATACTTTTACTTACTGGGGATACTGCGTATGATTTCCAGGTACCTAAACACCTTGGATGATTTGGCCCTTAGGGTGTTGTTAAGGTGAGTAGTTGTAATACAGGTTGAATATTCTGTGTCTCTAAAAGGACACAGTAACTCTGAGCTGAAGTGGGCTGTGCTGATACGTCTAACTCATCCTTTTATAACTAAGTGCTGTTTCAGTGGTAAAACAAGAACTGAAAGCAAAGACTTCTCCATGGTTATTCTTACCTGAGCACGTGGTTGCATTGGGGATGTAAAAGCCTGGGAGGAAAAGACTATAGCATGTATGAATTTAGTGCTGTTTAAGGTTGGAATGAAGGGTCTGGCCCTCAAATACAAAGCACTTAGTGACATAAATGAGCTTGGTATGGAGTTTGTGAGCAGGGCTTCTGAATAAAAACAACCCTTCAGCACATCCCTTCTGAAGTTACTGAGGCAGGATGATGGGTCCATACTCGTCTTTTGCATGATACCTTGCGATTGTTTTCTCTAAACTTACTTGAGGCTTGGCTTTAGCAATCCAGGTCTGGCTGAAGATTGCTGTTAGAAAACTGTAATCCTTAAAAGCTCTTAGAAATGATGTTTAAAAGATTTATTTGGGGTTTTTTTTGGGGGAGGGGGTTGGAAGCAAGACAAAGACACAGGATTTGTGAGTGGTTCTGCATGGACAATGGATCATGCCATGTCAAACAGTTTGCAGGTTGGGGAGGGCATCCGTGAGTTCAAAGTGGACATTATTGAAAAAAAAAAAAGGAAAATTTCTTTTGTGGAAAGCAGAAAATAAACCTGTTCCACTTAAAGTGGCTGCGGAAAGGGACAATAAGGATGTTCCTAATTATAAGGAGCTACTAGCCAGAAGCAAGAAGAAGTACTGAATCTCAGGAAGCCAGCAAGCAAAGACTCAATTCAGCATGTATCGCAGTGGTTTAGCAGAGATAGCCATCTGGTGGTCCCTAACGCTCATGCAAATACCTGGCTGTTCGTGCCACTGTGGTTGCAGCCCAGCCAGTGCTATTAAACACATTAATGGTTTTAATCATGGAGGTGATGTAAATGCATCTGTAGGTCATGCATCAGAAAAGGTAAGGGCATCTGGATGTTACAGCAGTACTTAAGCAATGAAAATTGGTCATTTAAAACCATGCCTTTGGAAATGATACTACCATATAGGAAAACTTCATGCCTTTACAGTGTAGTCTGACCATGGATAGTAGCAAAGAGGCATAGAAAGGGACCTTCTGCACACTGGCCCAAGAAAGGTCTTGGTGCCTAAGTCCAAAACTGCAGCCCAAGACATGCCTAAGTTTCCCAGGCCCCTAAGGGTCTGTACGTGCCGTGAGCTGCAATGGCCTTCCCTAGACCAGAGTTCTTGCTTAAGCCTAATGAAACCCAGGGAAAGAATTGCATGAGCACTTGAGAAGGCTTGATCTGGCATGTGTTTTCACACCTTGCCTAAAGCCCCCCAAACACATATCTTTAACAAAAATCACTGGTTTTAAATAGGCAGTGGCAATCATAGCGCACATAATAGCTATAATGCTGGAGCACACGTTCAGGCAAGGTGGAGTTCTGGGTCCCTTCTCAGCCTAAGAGGTGACAGTCCTATGTCCTGACTCGGGAGACAGCCCAAGCCAGAGGTGACTTAAACACAAGGGAGCTGGAAGGAGACAGTTTGCATCACATGTTCTCCTGTGGGAACTGAAACTGAGCCACAATGGAGCTAAAAATGCTTCATGTAGGAGACTAGACAGAAGGCAAAAAAGAGCCTTCCAGATTACAGCCCCCAGACTGGGGCGAGGGAGGGCTGCACCTGGGTCCTCATTCCCTAGACACCTACCATTAAAAACACCACTGAGTTTCATGGATTCAGGAAAGAGCTCCCTTATAGCAATTGTCACCAGCTAGCAGATCAGCCCTTGGGGCCTCTTGGACACCAAAGGCTGAGAGAAGGGTGTTATTCTGATAACTACTGGAGAGCAATTTCTCCCTATGTCTGTTTTGGGATGCACTGGTGTCGTGGTTTAACTCCAGCTGGCAACTAGGCACCACGCAGCCGCTTGCTCACTCCCCCCTGGTAGGATGGGGGAGAGAATCAGAAGAGTAAAAGTGAGAAAACTCGTGGGTTGAGATAAAGACAGTTTAATAGGGAAAGTAAAAGCCGCGCACGCAAGCAAAGCAAAACAAGGAATTCATTCACTCCTTCCCATGGGCAGGCAGGTGTTCAGCCATCTCCAGCAAAGCAGGGCTCCATCACGTGTACGGTTACTTGGGAAGACAAGCACCATCGCTCCGAACGTCCCCCCTTTCCTTCTTCCCCAGCTTTATATACTGAGCATGACATCATATGGTATGGAATAGCCCTTTGGTCAGTTGGGGTCAGCTGTCCCAGCCGTGTCCCCTCCCAGCTTCTTGTGCCCCCCCAGCCTCCTCGCTGGTGGGGTGGGGTGAGGAGCAGAAAAGGCCTTGACTGTGTGTAAGCACTGCTCAGCAGTAACTAAAACATCCCTGTGTTATCAACACTGTTTCCAGCAGGAATCCAAAGCATAGCCCCATACCAGCTACTGTGAAGAAAATTAACTCTATCCCAGCCAAAACCAGCACAACTGGGGCAGCGATGGTTAAATAAAACCAAAACAATTAACAGCATCCTGCTCCTGGGTGAAAATAACACTTGAATTTGCATCTGAAAACATGAAAGGGAGTTCTGCCCCAAGCGGTGCCCAAAGAAAACTCCACAGTGCTGGGCATGCAGAGTGAGGTCAAGTCCATAGCAAGGTGAGAAAGAAAAACCAGGGTAGAGACTCTGGGTGTCAGGGAGAGGTGAGCCAGGAGCAGAGGGTGAAAGCAGGAAGGGACAGTGGCCTTCCTGACAAGGGGCACCATCCCACAGCACCCAAACAAGAAAACCAAGTTCGGCGATAGTCACAGAGCCAGCCACCAGTCAGAAAGTCCACCGAGATAAAAGGCAGGTCTGGAGCCAAGTGTTAAAGAAGCAGCCGCTGCCCGAGCACTCAGACACCATGCAGGGGGTGGCACGCACACCACCCGAGGTTTTAACTTCTAGGACCGGAGAGCCTTCGCAGCGGCAGCTCCCCTGAGCTGACGGGTGCCCCTTTTCGACTCCTCGCTCACACACACACTCGCTCTCGGGCACCTTCTCTCCCCTCTGGCTCGGCCCTAGGTTTCCCAAAGCAGAGTCTCCAATACGACGTACGCCAGATGAATTTATCGGTACAGCAGTGAAAACAGCTCGAGCTGGGTGCCCCAGAGAGGGACCCAGAACAAAGAAATCCCTGGGTAATTCTACCCTTACAATCTAAATTGCCCTCCCCTCAGGAGACAGTTTGGACCAATAGTAGTGTTTGGGTCTGGGGTTTTCCCATTCTTCTTTGGGCCCTTTCCTTGTCTCTAGGCGGCCGATTCTTCTCTTATCTCTAAGATTGCAGCTTCTGCTAAGGTTGAAGCCTCCTTACCTTTCTGGTTTGCACTGGTTTCGGGGACCTTCCTTCATGTGGCCAGGTAAAAGTTCGGTGCACGATTGGTGGATCTAGGTGAAAGTTCTTGTGGCCTAAGACTTCAGCAAGCCTTGATACTAATGCTAAAGTGACTACTACAACACAAGTCGGCAAGGAAAGATGAGGGTGAGGGTCAGTAAGGTACGAGCCAAGCACAGCACCCATCCCACCCCGCAGCGCAGGCGAGGGACTCCACCTACATGCGGTTCCCCTGCAACCGGCTGGAGGGTGCAGGGTGGAGACCCCAGTCAGGTCTCGCACAGCTTAGCTGGTTTCATGGCAGTCTGACCCAAGGTGGTGCAGCTGTGCCGTATCAGCGCAGGCCTTGAACACCTGCCAGGGTGTGGGATGAGGATAGAGGAGGATTACAGAGAAAGATGGGGAAAGAGCGGTAAGAGAAATTAGAGCCTGTTGGTACGTACAGAGCCCTAGGAGCATCCCTCTCAAATGGATGTGTTGATGGTCCTTTCTATTACAAAATCCTCTACAGAATTTGAAGGACTTAAGAAAGGGTGGGAAGCCCCAACAGAGGCTAAGGCCTCAGAGCAGCAGCCTAGATCAAGACCAGTCTGGACCCTCCCCATCCAGCAGCACTGGTGATCCCTTCAGCTGGGAGAGACGCTAAAGATCCCAAAACTTAGCACAGCCCCTGGAAAATACATGCGGATGAGAGCTGGCTCTGCCTGGCAGCTGGACAAACTGTGACCCGTGGGACAAAGTTATTGCCCTTCCAGCGGCGGGAGTCGGATGCTGCCCCTGAAGGAAAAGAAGGGGAGAGAGCTATTAATTACTCATGTTTCTGAGTTGATGTTTCCCTCCTCTTCTTCTCCTTCAAAGCTGATCGAGTGGAGGAAGAAACTAATTCATGTCCTGGTTGAGCCTTTCCTATTAGCTAGGTCTGGGTAGTACAGAGCCTAAATGTAGTACCAGCTCAGGAGAGCGGTGCGGAGCCAGCTCTGCCGTGTTGGGAGGAGGGCATGGTGGTGTTTGTGCTAGTGACAGGCTGCACCACAGCCGGGGCAAACTCGACTAGACTTTGCTCCAGTGCAATCTGTTTCTCTATCCCCAAATGTCTGTAACTTAAACATTGTCATTTGGCTTTTTGGGTAGACTTCTCCTGCATTTTCTGCCTGTCAGTGCCCTGAGCTAAACCCCAGCGCTCCCGTGCCAAGTGCTCGTACGTTTTTGCATTAGCATCAGGAATCCCCTCTGTCAAGGGGTTAAGGAAAAAGCTTATTAAAATGGTTTAAATGTGGTGCTAATTAGTTTAGATGTAATGAGCAGCATTAGGCGTCTGGTTACTTTGAAAGGGATTGTTGAATAACCATTTCTGCCGACATTCCAATTTGCATAATGACAAGGTGTTGGCATTGCATCCACCATTAATTTGCTATATTTATAATGCCATTATGGAGCCGCTCTTATCCTCGCGCACTATAAAAGGTATATGGAAATATAATATATGATTCTGCTTGTTTGGAAATTGCTTTTGGGTATCTTTGAATTTTTGTAATGGTATTTTTCGCAGTTGAAGGCTAACAGCACCAGGAGGAGAGTCTGCCACACGTTTTTACTAGGGCTGAAATTAGACGTTGCTTCCACATGTGCATGAGCCTTTATTTTCCCCAGTGTTGAAGCAGAAGCAGCAAACGAGTGTGCTTGGGAATGCTGCAGAGCGTGCTCAAAGCAAACACGCTATTTCACTCAAAATCATCGCTACGAGGCGTAGTGCTGATGCTGTAAGTCCCAAAGAACATTCTTAATTGCAAACCTCAACCTATTTAACGGGTCACAGAGAGCGCAGCTTGGTTCTACAAACTCTCGGTCAACACAAGGAGTTGAACAAGGCCTACCAGCAGCTCATCCAAATGCTCTCTTCCTGCGCTTCTCTTCCTCTCGCGCAGTCTCTGGGGACCAAGGCAGAGGAAATAAAGCTTGTCACCCTACCTGTATTAAGGACGCAAAGACGGGAACGAGTCTATGTGCAGGACACGTTCTTGTAATGTATGTATGCGGTTGTGGGAAAGAAAAAAAAGAAAGAAAACAAGCAATAACCAAGATATTTGTACTAAGGTTAATAGATTTATTTTCTTTCTCTTGAAAAAGCAGCAGTTTACCGAAGAGGGGTGAACTTTACTGTGTCAATCATCATCTCACATAAATATTTCTGTAACTTGCAGTTCTTTGCTGCAGTGTCATCCCTCCTTTATTGTAATTGTAAAATGTTTCTGGTTTGTGACATTACAGAGAAGAAAATATAAAAGATGTATTTTAAAATAAAATCTAGCACTTTGGGTGGAGTGACAGTTCGAGCTAGCCGAGGATTTGTAATATGAGATTAAATTAGTAAATCATCTATCAGATTTAGCCGCTGTTTGTCATATTGCCTCACCCTTGCATGCCCAGACTTTTGGGTCCTGACCATGAGTTGCCCTCTGTGTCCTTGGTGTTTCCCTACTGATACAGGGTGCATCCATAGGATTCCCAGCGTCCACAGGATTTCTCCTGAACGGGCACTGCAGATTTAGCAGCTCTACATTTCCGATGCTGTGATAACCTCCCCAGCTGCTTTGAAGCTTATTCAGTATGATGAATTCACATCTCTGCCAGACAGCATCAGGAAAGTAGAAAGAGCTCTCACTGCCAGGGTTATTTTCACTGTGACAACCGTCATTCTGTCCACCTGAGATGTCTGTGTAATGAGAGCGGGTGGCACAAAACAGTATGGGCAGAAGGGAAAAAAAAGTTTACAGAAATGCACCAGATAGAGAGAAATGTGGTATATGTAAACCCACTTTGTGAGACAAACTGATTAGGATCCCATTTGTTTACTTGTCTGTCCCCTTCATCTTCAGTGTCCATTCTGATCTGTGCCTTGGTTTGCATCCCACAGTCTGGCAAATCTTCCAATATCATAAAAAATCTTAGTTTTATTTGTTCTTAAGAAAGGCTCTATGACAACCGTATTTGCTTGCTTACTCTTTGAGACAGAACCTGAAGACCAGAACTGCCCAGCCATTGTAAAAGAATGTTCCTTTAGGTATTCAAATACATCTGTGTTAGAGCAGAACAATTCTATACACGTAACACAGGAGTTAATGGATATTTGCCAATATAGCAGACTACAAGCAGACACCACGGTGTGTTTTTGGGAAATGGATTTAAGTTCATACAGACAAAACTTTATTTTTAACATTTTGCTTAGGTAGTATAAGAATAGAAACATGTAATGTGACTGTGAGTTCAGTCAGAAGCAGAAGGTCTATGATACATGTGAAAAACCCCTAAGAATTCATCTAAAAAAGTAACTCGCTAAACCCACATTCCCTGCTCAACTGGAAATAACACTAAGAAATTTTGGGGGGTGATAATATAGAACACTGGTTTCCAATGATTTGATATAACGTCATTGACTGTTGTGTGTAAGCAATGACACAAAATATTTCAAAATATCTTCAGTTATCTCCCCGTCATTTGGAATGTATCAGTATTTATGTGTTTTTTTCCTGTTATTTCAATTATAAGACATTTTACTGCTGTTTATTCAGTGAGTGTGAACAACTGAAACTTGCTTAGTATAAGTTGAAATATTTGAAGTAAAATAGATGCAGTTTCCTTCTCTTTTACCTCATTCAGTCATATAGGGAATGATGGTAAGATGCAATTACTAGCTGAATCATTTCTCACTAATACAGGCTTGCTCCCTTGGATTTCACACTGACTTCACGGGAATTAGTTCAAAAATATGCTAATGCTCCAGATCTTCTTTGGTACGTGCCAAAGACATCACCTGAAAAAACTGAATCAGACTCTGAATGTGCTGCTCAGTGTATCTGAGATGAGAATTTGTCCTCTGGCAAACACTTTGCTAAAAGTTCTCTTGAATGTGTTCCACATTCTGACTCCCCTAACACTACATTTTATGAACGAATAACAAAGTAATTAAAAAAAAAAATTAACTCACAGAATGAACCAGAGCAAACACCTCCTGCTTGTCATAGTATCATCCCTTCGGTCAGCAGGTTCTACTTACACTGTACCAGGGTCTCTGTTTCTCATTGATAACTCACTGAAAACAAGCTGCATCCCTCCAAAAAGCTCCGTGCGGGAGCACGGACGACTGCGTGCAGCGCAGGGGCACATCAGGTAGGATGTGTGGGAATTGGCTTTTGGGCCTTGCTGGGCAGACAGTATGGGAGCTTTGGGGGCTTTTTATGGCTATCTAGCAGGATCCCCTTGGTACGATAACTTCAAATCACTGCATCAAGCCCGTAACCTGTTTCATTCTCTTAGAGAGCCAGAGGATTAACAGGCAGGAGCACGGGTGACGGGGCTAGGACGTCCAGGCAGGTGAGAGCATTTAGCTTTAGCCCACTGGGTGCTGAGCGTTCAGACCAGGGATGTTTCTCAACAGCTGCCATGTGCCGTTATCATCAAGCTTCTCCCTGGCAAGCCTGTAACCATGCGGTCTGTTCCAACGCCACCAACCAGCTGCAGAGCCCTGGTCCAGGGAGCATCACTGGAGAGTTAGCTGTTTGGTGCTGACACTCTAAATGGCCTCTGCATACAGACAATATCCTGTGACTTGAGACGTCGTACGGCGTGCCCTACGCTGCTGCACGGTCTGCACGCCGGGGAAGACAAGCACTAGAGCTGAGGCTCGGCGGTTTTGCTCTTGACTTCTACGAGATCAGACCTCTGGACGAGGCGTTCGAGCAAGGATTATCAGTAACGTCCTAAACTATGCTGAGAAAGCTACCTGCGGCTCTGTTTTCAGCACTGCTATAAAATGTGAGAAGCCTTGTTAAGTCGAGTTTAATGACTAGGAATCTCAGGCTAACTGACTCCTTCATCCAGCAGCTGTGAGTAATAATACTCACATGAACAGGTTTCACTGGCAGGATGCTAACTGACCTGGAGTAGGAAAATCATCTACTCCAAAGCTCTGAGCAGCTCCCTGTTGGAGCGGAATTATTTTCCACCTGCGGGAATTGTTTGCTGTTCCCGGTGTGCGGACAGGGTTTAACATCTCTCTTAATTAAGCTGGGTCACGTCCCATCTGAGCTAACGGTTCAACTGCTAGTAGCACTAGCTCAAACCCGGTCGGTAATAGGTTAGTTTTACAGTGTGGAAGAGTCTCCTGAGTCTCCGTTTCCCAGTTTAGCTGGTTTTCTCCTGCCAGTAAAAGCTGTGCAGAGCTGTACTCCACTACTACTTGTAACGTTTTCCCAGAAAAATTTACTTCAGAACATCTTTTATCTTAGAAGTTTTCATTATTATTTGCACAAATGCAAATGAGTCTGCTGTGAGACTTCTGGCGCTTGCACCCTTCTGAATGAGGAGAGGTGAACACCCGCAGCGGAGCTGGGGTGCCCCCGCATCCTCCCCGCATCTCCCTGCAGCCCGCAGTGCTCCAGCACCACCCGGGCAATGGAAACCACCGGCCCCGCGGGGGTCTGCACCGCGGAGCCGGCTCCGCTCGCCCTTTGCCTGGGATACCCGCGATGGCGGCAGATTTTCGTTCCATTTTATTCCTAGGGTGGGTGCGCGGGAGGGGGATGCGGCTGCGGAGCTCCCGGCCGTGCGCGGTCCCTGTCCCCCGCGGCTGCCAGCTCTGCCCCAGGCTGGGAAGCCCACGGAGGGGGGCACCGGGAGGAAGGAGCCGAGGGGGGGAGCGGAGCCCGGGCACCCCGGCCCTCGGGCAGCGATGCGGGGGGCGGGTGCCGCAGCCGGCCCCGCGGGGAGGGGGGGGGAGGAGAGGGCTGCGCAGCCCTCATCCCCCCTCTTTGCTCCCCAAAATCGCTCCGGAAAAGGCTAGTTTCTTAAAATTGCCCCTGGGAAGGCAGTCGTCAAATTTCTGGGCCGAAAAAAAATTAAAAAAAAAAAAAAGAAAAAGAGTGGGAAGAGGGAGCCCTTCCCCGGGGTCACCTCTGGAATCAGGCAGCGAAGGGGAGAGCAGGCGCCTTCGGCAGCGGGTTGGAAGCGGCAGCCGGAGCGGGGTGGGCAGAGCGGTTGTAGACTTCTTTGCAATGAAGAAAAAAAAAATAAAATAAGGACTATAAAAGACCGACTTTGAAACTAACTTAAAAGTAATCAGCGGAAAGGCGGGGGAAAGATTGCTTCATTTTTTTTAAAGTAGCGGAATCTGAATGAAAGAGCCGATTTATATTCAATTTACATAATCCAAAATATCAGGCTCCCCGTCTGCAGAAACACAGGCGAGATCTCGGATTCTCTACGAGAAAGAAAATGTTTGTGGGTTTTTTTTGTTCTTAATATTGCACAACAGCAATCGGCAGAGCCAATTCGGCAAATGCGAACAAGGGAACTAAGAAGGGAAATACCCTCTCTCGTACAAGAAGAAGAAAGTTTATTTGCGTATAAGAAATACGCTCTCAGAGGAAACGAAATGGGAAAAGGCTGAGGCAAGACATCCCTCCAAGCGGCTCCGGAGCCAGGCGTTTTCCAGAGGAAACTTGTCTTACAAAAATCCAGCCGAAAAGCAGGGACTCAGCACCACGGCAAGCCGCCTTTGCCTTAAAGTTTATTGATTGATTGAAAGTGTTTAGCAAACAAAGTGCTTTCGAGATCATCTCTTGCTCGTTACTCCCATACCTTAGACATTAATTATAAAGTTAAAACTTTTTTTTGTAACAACCAGAAATATACAGAAATGAGTAACCTAAAAAAAAACAACCCCGCGCCCCACCAGCCCGCCCCCCGCGCCCCTTCCCCGCGTGTCCGCGGCGGCTCCTCCAGCCTCGGCTGTCGGTGAAGAGCGACGTGTGTAAAAAATAACCGTCATCGCCGTGAGGTCACGGGCGGGAGCGGCGCGTCATTGCCTCAGCAATGTCGAGGGACGGGACTGATAGTTCTCCGTTTTACCCTGAGAGTCAAATGGGTACATAATCTTTTCTTTTAAAGTCTTTTACGAGTGGCCAGACCAGAATAAAAACGAAGCAAAAAAAATATTTAATAATAAAATAATAATTTAAAAAAAACCCAAACCCACACAGCAACGAGGGACGGTGAAAACAAAAATACGGGTAACGATGATTTACATCTACTTGTATGTACACGGGGGAGGGAGGTTTTCCTCCCCCTCCTCCTCCTCCTCCCCTCGGAAGCGCAGTCCGGACTCATCGCGTACAAAAGGGGGGCAGAAGGGATGGCGGCCGCCGGAGCCGCCCGGGGCTGAGGGGCGGCGGGAGCCCCCGGAGCCCCGTTCCCTCCCGGTGCCGCGGCCAGGCGGTTGCTGGTTCCACCCTGCGGGGCTGTGGGGGGGAAAAGCCGCACGGCGGCCGCCCCTGAGGGGCGGCGGGGTGCAGCGGGAAGGGGCCGGGGGCGAGGAGGAGGAGGAGGAGGAGGAAGAGGAAGGGCCGTCGGGCTTATAGGTGCGGGGTGTAGAAAGCCGGAGCGCCGTAAGTCTGCGAGCCCAGGACGAAGGGCGAGAGGACGGCGGGGCTGGGCAGGAAGGGCAGCTGGGCGGCGCACACCAGCCCGCCGGCCGGGTGTCCGGCGTAGCTGCCGGGCCCGTGCATGGAGAGCGGGTTGCCCATGGGCGGCGAGTGGCTGAGGGGGCTGAGCCCGCCCGCCAGCGCCCCGCCGCCCAGCCCGCCGCCCGCCCCGCCGCCGCCGCCGCCGCCGCCGCCGGTGGGAGCGCTGGTGTCGGCCCCCGGGTTCTGCTTCTTCCACTTGGTGCGGCGGTTCTGGAACCAGATCTTCACCTGCGTCTCGGTGAGGCTGAGGGAGAGCGCCAGGTTGAGGCGCTCGCAGACCGACAGGTACCGCGTGGACTTGAACTTGTTCTCCAGCGCCACCAGCTGCTCGTAGGTGAAAGCTGTCCGCGCCCGCCGGGGCTTGCCCGACTTGGAGTCCGAGCCCGTCCGCTTCCTCTTGGGCTTGGCCTGCTGGCTCTGCGGCCCCGCGCCGGCAGCCGCCGCCGGCTGCTGGGGCTGCGGCGGCGGCGGGGGGGGCGGCGGCGGCGGCGGGGGTGGGAGGCCGCCCGCCTCGGCCGCCTCGGCGCGGAGGTGGCCCGGGTCGGCCTCGCCGGGCGCAGCCGTGCCGCTGCCGCTGCTGCTGCTGCCGCTGCTGCTGCTCTCCTCCCCGCACAGCTCCTCGTCGTCCGGCAGCTCGCTGTCGGGGCTGCGGCTCGGCCGGCTGCTGTAGTCGAGGTCGCACTCCTCGCCCTTGTAGAGCTCGCCGTCCTCTGCGGACAACCGACAGCCGCCGTTAGGCCTCGCCGCCGCCGGACCCAGCCCCAGCCCCAGCCCCAGCCCGGCCGCGGCCCCGACCCCGGCCCCCTCCGGTGCCGCCTCCCGGGGTGAGGGCGGCGGGGAGAAACCGGCTCCGCGGGGGTCTGCCCCGCCGTGGGGCGGATCCACCCGCCCGGCATCCCCGCCGCTGTCGGGACGGGGGCGCCTGGGGAGCGGGGCCGCCCTGCCCGGCCCCCCCCCCGGGGCCCTCCCGCCGTGGGGATGCGGCTACTCCGTGCCCCCCGACTGCGCGGCCAGCCGCTCCTCCGGCCGGGAACGGGGCGAGGGGCTGTTCGGAAGCAGCGGGATGGGGCGGGGAGCCGCCTGCGAGGGGGTCCCGGGGGCTGCAGCCCCGGGGCCGGGAAAGGGCCGTCCAGCCCGGGGAGGCTTTGCTGGCGCTGCCCCGTAAGAGCTCTCCGTCCGCGGCAAAAGCCGGCACCGAGACGTGGCCGGGGCGGGGGAGAGACCCCCCTTCCCACAGGACACTCGGCGGCCGGCAAGGCTTTTGGGAAGGCAACACGGGGGGTCCCGGGGTCCCCGGGGCAGGGGCGAGGAGCCGGCTTGGGGGAGAAGCCCCCGCGCTCCCCGCCCGGCCGGGCCAGCCGTGATTTGGAAAGCGGGCAGCAAAGCTGTCACGTCGCTTTTAACAATTTTAGTGACGGAAATCTCGGCATCGATGGGAGATTTGCTGGCTTGTGCTCTGGCGTTTTTAACCCTTTCTTCGCCTGGCTTGACCTCTTGTCACTTCCTGAGATGGAAGTATTAAAGTGGAGTAAATACTTGTATTGATTAGCAGAGCAGATACAAACTTAATTAAACTCATTTTGTGTAATGTACAAACTAGTTAACGCTCATTTAATTTATTTGGGTTTATATTACGCTCCAATTAACGGGTCTCCATCGGAGAGCAGGGTAATTATCCGATATTTAAGGCTATTGGACTTCTACTGACGGTTCTGTCGTTATGAAGCCTGAAAGCAAATCGCATTTTCCAGGCAGCCGGCTCCCCCGAGCCCGGCCGGGGGCTCGGGCTCCTCCGGGGCAGCCGGGAGGCGAATCCTCGCCGCGGTCTCCCGCCGCAGGGACGGGGGCTGGGGGAGGCACGGCGGGCAGCTGGGGGGGCACAGGCCCAGAAATCCCAGGCATAGGCTGTCAGACGCGCCGCAGCTTCCCTCCCCTGCACCTGCAAGGGGGGTGCAGCTCCGGGAACCCCCTAATCAAGGGCTCCGTTAACTCGGTTAACCGAGATGTGCAAACAGAAAGCGAATCGCTCCTCTGGCACCCTTATCCCGTCCGTACTTTAGTTGCTTTTAAGCCTCAAAAAACTGAACACGCTATTGCATCTCTACCTTGGTCCGTATCCTAACGCCGGACACCCTAAAGCCCATATATAACATTAGAGGCGTTAAAAAAAATAAAAAGTGTGTTTTGTTCAACGAGGCGATTTCGGCCAACGTCGGATAGGGCTGGCTCACCAGGAGAAAAAGGGGCAGAAGAGTTTATTGTAATGCTTTTCCCCAGGAAAACATCCCTTCGTATCTCGGGCTTCACTAAACGTCCTTCCCAGCTTTCCGCGCAAACCGGCGGACAGACAACGCGAGCGATCGCCGCCGGACACACACGGGAACGCCGGGAAACACTAACGGGAAAACACGGCAGGTTTTCCACAGCCCCACACCGTCAGTGGGGACGAGCACCCTGCGACCTGCAGAAGCTGGGACAGACTGCCAACCTGCAACGTGCAGAACCGGGACAGACTGCCGCCCTGCAGAAGCCGGGACAGACTGCCAACCTGCAACCTGCAGAACCGGGACAGACTGCCAACCTGCAGGACCCGGGACAGACTGCCGCCCTGCAGGACCCGGGACAGACTGCCGTGCATCATTTTTGCCACAACAATTTCTAAAAAAGCGCCTGCAGACAGGCCGGCGGGGCAGGGCTGGGGCCTGAGGGCAGCGCCAGCTCCCCTCGCTTTCACCCGTACCGACCAGGGTGTTTTATAGTTGTAGTCGGTGCTTTAGAGTTTATTTTTTCCAGTAAACTCCAGGAAATCCCAGCCGTAGCTCAACTCAATTTTTCCTTAAACAGAAAAATGCAGCGCGAATACAATTGGCGACGGAGATTGACGCTGGACTTGCGATTTTGTTTCGGGAAGATGTTAAATGTCAATTTAATGCGGACTTTTAACTGTTATCTTTAACAGTAAATGAGTTTTACTAGCGGGGTGTGAGGAGCACTCTTTTCGCTCTCCTTTTGCCTTTGTATTTCCCAGGTGTTGGGACTTTTCTGGCCAGAGCTACTTTTCGGAACACTTCCCCCGAATTAAACCACTGCTTGAGCTAATATTAATTACGATGGGGAAGGAGAGGAATTAAATTTCGTGATTTTTCCAGCAGTCCCAGATCCGTCCGGAGCTGTTCCCACTCTACACAGATTTCGGGCGGTGGGACCGAAGCGTCCGGGAAACTTGGCAGGAGGCGAAGCACAGCGCTTCGTCCTGCCTCCAGATCCCCTGATTTTGAGAGGAGCGATAGTCGCGTTTCTCTCTTCGTCTGGAGATAAAGGTGCGAGATTAGCGATAGGCTGACCTCGTCAGTCTTTCTGATCGCCCGGATCTATTTAGTATGACAAAAGTCAGATGAGTTTAGACGAAGAATTACCCCGGCTACGCGCTGCTCTTAAAAAAATCGCTTTTGAATTCTATTAATGCCCCGCTCCCGCTTTTGCTTTAGAGGTTAAAACTGCGTCTGTTGTAAAAGGCTCGGGCTGGAGCAGACTCCAGACCTCTTTCGCTGCCTAATTTTAATGGAAAGAGTCATGCTATGGAGGGATTAGGAAGCTCCGAGTCCTCCTCTCCCGCCCCAGACACAGAGAAATTCTTTTTCCCTCTCCGAGAAGTTTATCCCCTGCTCTCCCCTCTCAGGACACGGAATAGCTGTAGGTATTTGTCCCAAGTGACATCTTTTCCCCGAAACCCTCCCATCTCCCCGGAGTCGCGGTGTTTAGAGGTGAGAAAGTTGGGATGTTTGGACCCAGAAAGAAAAAGCAATCTAGAGCTTGGGTCGAATGCAATTCCCGATCAATAGCGAGCCCTAATAAGTGTAATAGGTTTTAATCGAGTAATTATCCGAATTTTGACCCTATAATTTAGATGTTAGGGAAGAGTTTGCAAGGTGCTTGAAAGAGATATGCACAATTCGATAATAGGATATCGATCCAGGCAGTCCTACATGCCACTCTGGGGCGATTTCCCCCATTATCCAGCCTCTTTACGCTGCTAAGCACATTTTACCTTAAATGTAATCGAAGGAATTTAATTGTTTTTTCAGAGATAACCAGCATTTTGTCACAATTAGTCTGATTTGTCCTAAAAAAGCCAAGGGGAGAGAGAAAATTGAATCTGTCGCCCAGAGCAACGGGCGGCAGGCTGCGGGGGGGGGAAGAGGGAAAGGGGAGCGGGTCTGGAGCCTGGGGTGAAGGTGCATAAAAGTCATAAACGCCTGGGGAGACCCAGGAGAAGTGGGGCTCCCTGGGGGTACGGAGAGAGGGGTTCGCATCCCCGGGGCCGCAGCTCCGGCCCTCCGAGGCCTCAGCCCTGGGAGCCGCTTGCAAGTTTGCCTGAGCCGGAGCTCACACGCAGGGCTGCCTCTCCGCGGGAGGAGGAGGATGGCGGGATCCCTCCCCGCCCCAGCCAGCCCGGCACCCCCGGGACGGGTCCTGCCGCTCCCGGGGATGCACAGGTCAAAGAGCCCGGGGTGTCTCCCACCGAGCTCCCCGGGGCAGGCGGGGCGAGGGCAGGGAGCGGAGCCCGGCCGCTGCCGAGCCCGGGGGCACGCCGCCAGCCCCGGCCCGGCCCGGGGCGATGCTCCCGTCCCTCCGTCCCGGCGTCCCCCAGCCTCACGCAGTTTTCCACCTCTTTACATCCCGCAGCAGCAATGCAGGGAGCGTCTGCCCTTCCCCGAGAGCCGGCTGCCCCCGGCCCCCCGGCTCCCAAGGCTGCCTGCGGGGGAAGGAGGGTCTCCAAAAGCATGCGAGCCCCTTCCCCGGGGAGCTGGGTGCAGCCCCCCCATCCCGGGGGCTCCGAGCTCCCCAGACCTACTTACTGATCAGGTCTGCGGACTTCTTGCACGCGTCGAAGTCTTCGGCGAGAGCCTTTTGCTCGGCCAGCTCCGTCCCTGAGTCCTCGGGCTTATCCTCCGCCCCCAGCGTGAACTCGGTCCCCACCGATTTGTACAAGACCGCGCACTGCCTCCTTTTGCTGTTGAATTTGTTAGGGTCCAGGATGTCGAGCACGGAGAAGGAGGTGGTTCTGTGCACCATGGGCAGCGCGGCCACTGCCCCCTCTTGCCCGGGGGTGTTGCTCTGGTTGTCCCCTTGCCTGTCCCTATTGCCAGGGCAGGAGTAGAGCGGCAGCTCGCCGCCGGCCGAGAGCCGCTGCTCCCCATGGCTGTCCATGCCTTCCCCGTGCAAGCCGCAGGACTCCCCGCCGATGCCAGCCGCGGCTGCGGGGGCTGTCACCGCCGCGGCTGCCGCTGCCGGGATGGAGATGTCACCGACCTTGTCTCTGCTCACATTCATGACTCTTTGCAGAGCCCCTCTCGGTTGCAACTTCTCCCCCCCCCCCCCCCCCCCGCCTCACTCTCCCCCCCCCTCCTCCGGCGAAGTTGAGCTGGAAACTCCTCCCCGGCCCCGCTCCGGCTGAGGGCCGGGCCGCTGCCTGCAGCCCCCCGGGGCTGTGCTGGGTCCAGCCGGCCGGGAGCCTCCGGGGAAGGCAGGGAGTCACAAGGTGATGCTCGGCTCAGAGCCTCCGCTCAGCTGCTCCTTCTTCCTTCTCATCATCCTCACCAGGCTGCCCAGGCACTCCTGCCCCCCCCTCCCCCCCGCACACATACACTCCGCGGCAAGGCTGTATCTTATTTATGCATTCATATTTAGCACGGGGTTGTAATTGGCTACAAATTAATCCCTTGCCCATAATAGTCTGTAATCTTCATCACTGGAGGAGAGACCCGGTGAAAGTGTGTGCGGGGGGAGGGGGCAGAGGGAGAGAGCGAATGAAGGATGGTGTTGGCTGTGATATACTTGGCTGTCAGCTCTGTTTCAGCACACCTCCACTCATCTGGAAAGCATCTAAATAGCCTTATTTGGAGAAGTGGGAGGAGATGACGCTTTCTTTTAAATAATTGCGGGATCAATATAAAGAAGATATTATACACGGAAAATGGGAACTTAAGGTCTTTCCACCCCTAATCGTGGAGCTAGATGATCAAAAAGGGGATTAGGGGGGGGCTCAGGGGTGGCAGCCCCCAGCACCTGTTTCCCTTCCCTGCTGGTTTTTATTAAATTAGAACAAAAGGAGAGAATTATGGACGGAGGGTTCATGGTTGGAGCGGGGCTCGTGTCCGCGGACACGCACACCCTCACACGCCTCTCTCTCCCTTAGCTAATTAATTAAAATTAAATATCAAATGTAAGTGCCAAGAATGTGCTGGGAGAAAATTAATACCTTTAAACGGCACAAGACAAAACACGACGATCAATAAATTCTGAGTAACTGGGAGAAAAGGTCTGTTCCATCCCATGCAGGAGTAAAGCAATAACCAGACCTAACTTCCACTTTCGGAAAAAAAAAAACCCAAAACAAACCAACCCCCCTGTCTTATTAAAAGTGGTTTTAATCATGGAAAATGAAGAGGTAGGAATAAAAGTTATCTCCGAATTATAAAACCCGAATTTCTTCCCTTACCTAATTTCCTTTCCTTTCGTGTATAGCCGTGTGTGCTTGGATCATATCAATTTAATTCTTGTTTTGGACGCTCCAGTCGCTACTCAGTTTGAATTAGCTGCCAGGAGAAAAAAAAGAAGGGGGGGGGGGAATAGGAAAATAGAGAAAGCATAAAAGGAAAATTAGATTTTTTTTGTCTTTGAGGCTGGTGACACATACAAGGACAGGTCCTTTGCAATTACCGCGGGCAATGATCCTTTAGAAAGCAGAAATTAAAAGTTGGGAGAAATAATGGGTAAAACAATCAGCTTGTAATTTTGGTAGGGCTTGGACATGATTAGTCCATCAGCGGGCTGGGCCCAGGGGAGTCCCGCTGAGCGGGAGCCCACACCAGCCCCCGCTCATATATTATACACCAGCCCTCAGATTTTAATCAGACACCACAACAGTGTCCTTTCCCTTTTATGACTTTATTATGCTTTCTCTTTAAATTATAAATCACCTCCTGGGTTGAGATGCTATGTAGAATCTCTGATCGTGGGTGGGTAACCACCTCTCCCCCTTCCCTGACCTTCCCGACGGGGCTGCCGCGCACCCACGGCGGGAGCGAAGTTTCCAGCTGCAGGTACACCCACCCTGCACCAACACCCACCCCTCTGCTGGTTCCTTCCGTGGCAGCTCCTCTTCCCCTCCGCCTCCTCCTCCTCCTCCTCCGGCCGTGCCTCTGATCTCAGCTTTTTTTTGTTTTGATAAATTTGCCTCCCATTACTTCTGCCCCTGGGATATTATTTATTAAAAGTAGATGGTAGTTTAGGTAGATGCCGATGATTTGGCTTTATCAGCTCCGCGGTGGTAGTCGCCTGCATTTGTGCTTTTTCGGAGAGAACGCGGGTTTTGAGGGGTGGCGGCGGTAGGGGTATTTTTTTATCCGCGGGGTCACTCCATCTTAGAAAAAAAATTATCCTAATTGTAATTAAATCTCTGTGCCCGGTTGCCAGGGCAGGGACAGTCCCCAGGCGTGCGGAGTCCAGAGCGGCTCAGTTAGCAGGAATTCCCGGATTTGCGCTGGGTGCTCGGAGGAGAAGGAGCCACATCCCCAGGGAACACCCCCACAGAGAGGCACCCCCACAGAGAGGCACCCCCAGTTCACCCCGCCGTGCCCGCAGGCACCACCGACAGACACAACCCCCCGGGGCGGTGCGGGGGCCAGAGCCGGGGGAGGAGGGATGCCGGGGGGAGCAGGGATGCCGGGGGGACCCGACGGGCCCCCCAGCCCGCCCGGCGCTTTTGTTTGTTGGCGGTGTAAAGCGAGTGTTATAAAGATGTTCTATTGCTCCTAATCACAATTGATTGTCAATTAGAGCCTCATTTGTGCAATCTCCATCCATCTGCCATCTCTGGTTATCTGTTCACCAGAAAGTTAGCGCTGATTACGGGGCCCTAGATGAGTTGTGACATGTAATATCTCTCCCGTGATCGGGCCGAGTGACCGGTCCCGTCGTGCTCCCCAGGAAGCCAGTCCCCTCCAGCTTCCTTGCAGGGGGGACGAGCAACAGCCTCTCCCGGGCGAGCGAGCCGGGGAGACGCTGCCTTTCGGAACCAGCTGGAAGGGGTGCTGGGGGGTGAGGGGCTGGCAGGGGACCCCCCCAGAAGGGCGGCATCGACACCCTGCAGAGCCAAGTCCCCGCATTTTGGGCCCGGACCCCTTGCCTCGTTGGGGAAGGCTCCCACGGAAACGTTTCCTTCTCCAAAATAAATGGAGAAACACCGGGAACACCCTCGCGTTCTCACAAGCCTCCCCGCCGCAGCGATGGTTATCTCTGTAGTTAGGCTGAATTATACCTGCGGGGAGGTGATATTTCCAAAGCCCGAAGGAGCCGGTGGCCGGAGCATCTCCCGGGAGCCGCCGGCCACCCCGGGCGGTCCCCGCCGAGCCCCGTGTGCCCCCGGGGAGGGGGGAGGCCTCTGCCCCGCCGAGGCCGAGGGCTCGCCTCGGGATGTCGCGGTTAAGGACCGGAACCGACGCCTTGGTTTCGCCAGGGCAGGGCAGGGAGGGCCCCGCAGAGGGCTCTGGCCCAGGCCCCGCCGGTGCCCGCCCCCCCCTCACCCTCCGAGGGCGGCAGGCCGGGCACCCTGCGGGGACCGGGGGTGCCCCTGCCGCTCTCCCGCCCCGGGCAGCCTCCCAAGCCGAGGCCCTGGCGCTGCGGGGGTCGGAGGGGGGGGTCCCGCCCGCTCCCACGGCTACGAGCGGTTTTCCGCCTCGAACTTAATTAGTTAATCCCGGATTTCAAATTAGATATCAGCAAACTCCGGATCAACGAACGATCCTTTTTTTTTTTTCCTTCTTCGTGCCCTTTTTTTTTTTTTTTTTTTTTGACTGTTCACCATTCATCGCCCTCCCTGTCCCTGGGGGGTGGTGGAGCTCCTGGTAATTAAGGGCGTTTATCGCCGCGGTAAAACAATTTAGCAGCCCTGGCTGCGTCGGGAAGGTCACTCGGGTGGTTGCACCGGGCGCGGAGGGACGCGGAGGCTCCGCGCTCGGCGCTGCCCGCAGCCCCGTCCCCGTGGGGTCCCGCCGACCCAGGTCTTCCCTCTGCCCGGTTGCGGGGTCCGGGAGGTCCCTTGGGCTTCTCGTCTTCACCGTTTTGTTTCCAAACGCGATCGGGCTCCAAAACTCATCTCGTCCTGCTTTGAGTGGGTTCCTCTCGGAGGAAGATAATGGCGATTAATTATTTTGTGCTCCTGGCTTCTGTGGCCACAAGCAGTGCCCCGCCAGCGAGTCCCTGGCCCCCGGCCTCGCCCCCGGCTCTTGGTCTCATCCTGATTTTGTGCCCCGCGAGTGTCTCTCCGCGGAGGGCAGAGCCGAGGACCGGGGACAGGCGGTCACCTCGGGATGCCCGGCTCTCCCCGGGGAGGGGGGGACCCCTCCCACACCCCCGAGCCCAAATCAGGGAATTAATTAACTCTCCCCGCGAAGGCAAATGCTTTAGGGGAAAAAAAAAAAGATTCTGAAGCAGATCTCGCCCTCTATCAATGCGGTGTCAGGTCCTCATAGTAGAAGATTTAAAAGCCCTGGGGATTCCAGGTTAGGGTAGTAATGAGCTTAATTGAGGTTAATGCTTCCTGCACAGCTCCTTGATTATTAAATTAATATTATCACACACATGAATCATAATTAGAAGTTTAAATAATGCTCTAGGGGAATCCTCGGAGGATCTATTAAACAGTTCCCTTCCCTCTCGCCGGCTCCCTCCCAGCTCCCCGGCAACCCGAGGGCAGCCCCGGGGGCGGCTGGGGATGGGTGCTGCTGGGGGGCCGAGACAGAGAGGTGTCACCGGGGGGGGGGGGACACGGACACAGAGAGAGAGGCAGCGGCACCCGCGGTCCCCCGTCGCCCTTCAAGTCTCAGCCCGGCGCCTCCCCGTTTAAACAGCCGCTCTCCCCCCCCCGCCTCCTAATTTGGGCGCTTCTCTCCCAGCACCCGGGAGTTTATACAAAATCCCACTAAAGATCCTCGCTGTCCCTTGTCGCGGCTGGGATCGCCTCTGCGGGGGCTTTTCCGCACCTCGCGGAAGCCGAGCCGTGCTGCTGGCTGGAGGGGCCCCGCCGAGCCGGGGGGCTGGGCAAGGCGGGGGGAACGGGGAGACCCCCGCGCTTCCCCGGGCACCACCCCCAGCCCCCGGCACGGCCGAGACACGCGTGGGAAGCAGCCTGGGGTGGGGGGTCCGGCCTGGCTGGGGGAGGAGAGCACCCCCCGCCCCCCATTTCCCGAGCTGGGGTGCTGCACCCACAGCAGCACCGTCCCGTTTGCAGAGGCAGCGGGGACAGGCGCGTGTTTGAGGGACAAGCGGCTCATTTATTTTATTATTATTGTTATTATTATTACCTCTAACGCAAGGTTAAAAGAGGGGTGGAAGCGGTGGTGGAGGGGGCACACAGGCCCCTCTGCATCGCGGAGGACGTACGTGTAAAGGAAAAAATAAAATAAAAGAGAAATCAGATGGCCGGCACGCAGGCAGCTCTCGCTTGCTCTCTCTTTCCCTTTCTATTTATTTTCCTCTCTGTTGCTGAAACATATTGAAGGGGGAGAAAAAGGAAACATTAAGATCAACTGTGAGCCTTGCCGACGGTTTAACGATTTCAAATGAGCTCTGACTCTGGTGAAAATCTGACAATTACCCATCAGGATGGCAGATGATGGTTAAAATTACCAGAAATCAATATTCTCACCGGGTGTCCCAGCCTGATAAGAGAGACCAAGACAATGTTGACTATTAAAGTCGACAGCTTGAGATATTACACTATTAGTTATGCTATTTTTAATAATCTATAATATTTGGGCTATAATTAATTAATTATACGGGTCAGATAATATCTGGGGCTGGAATGAGGTCTGAAGGGTCTATTAAGGTTGGTAATGAGAAAGGAGAAATCTAATCTAAGGACGAGGAGCCGTGAAGGAACAAATATACAACAGACTTCAGATAGAGCGAGAGGGAAGGAGAAGGGCTATTGCAGACTCAGTGCACACACCTCTGCTCTTCTCATCTCCCAGGCAGAGGGGCTGCCCGTGATAGCATCTCCCCCCGCTTCTTTATGCGGGTACCCATCGCTTGTGGCAGAGGCCTGGCTCTCACTGAGATGCTCTGTCCATGGGAAGCTAGTAAAGGAAAAACGATTTGACTTGTATTAAGGAATTCATGCTAGAAAAAAAGTAAAAAAACAAATAAACCCCAATAGGTCGTCTGTCTCCTGTCATCCCCCCCACCCCGGCAGCAAGTTTCTCTTATTACTGGGATGTGGGGACTCTTCAGGCAGTCATGAAGTTCAACCCTCCCTCCAAAAACTGCTACGTCCCTCCTTGCGGGCACCGTTTCTGACATTGGTAGTGGCATCTGAGCAGCCTTTGCGGTACCCGGGGTTGTGCAGTCATTTAAGATGTATGCCTGCATCCGGGCACTAATGGCACAAGCATGGGAGCCTAAATATCACTGTCTATGAATGCATTATATATGAATACTTCTTTCTGTAGATACATGCATTTATATAAGGAATGAACACAAAATACACGAATAAACATGTGAAAGAATAAAAACTAACTGCTTTGTAATGCACATATGTAAATACATCTATTTACCTCTCTTAAAGTGCTTATGGGCGTTGCATGTGTCAGCCACATAAAATGGCTCTATTCCCTTCTCTGCAAATGAACTTCAAGTCAGACCCTGTGAATTATAAACTCTCTTCTTGCTCAGCGTTACTAACCAATATTCTAGGTGTGACACTCAGGGCTTTACCTATTTTACATCGATTATAAACATTGCTCCTTCTACTGCTACCATAATCCTTTTTCTAAGGGTGTATTATTTATCATATTAGTTCTACCCTTATTAGTTACAGGAGGGTGTGTTGAACAACATCCTTTCATACAGAATGATGAAAACCACATTTTCTAGTTATGCTTAGATTAGCCAGGGTATTAATCCTTTCTTTTCCCAAGTAACATCTTAATTTCAGCATTTTCAATAGGCCTCTCCTGGTCATACTTTTCTCAGTGTGCTACTTATAAGACAGTCCTTGTCCAGATCTGGAAACCACAGAAGTATTAAAAAAATGCTTACAATAGGCAGAGATCCTTCTGGGAAACTGTTTGTTATAGTTCAATAGGATTCAGTCCTTCCCCAGCTATTCTCTGTTGTTAATTGAAGCCTGCAGAAGATGCCAGCAACAGGCTGACATTACCCTGCCCTATGTCTCCTTTGCATCCCACATGGATATTTCCCTCTTCTGCCCCAGCCAGTGCCTAACCAAGGCCGTTAGTAAGGCGATGAGGTGCTAACTGAAGGCAAACCTGAGAAGTTGCTAGATGGACATGGGAGACACAACTTCTGCAGGCACTGCTCCCAGCACCTTCTCAGGCAAGAAGAACCCTATGAGCAACAGAAAGTCCTTCTCCCACCAGCCAAGAAGGAAGGGAGAAAAAGAGATTCTTCTGTTTCTTTCATTGTTTTTATATGTAAAGGTGTAAATTAACAAGAAGATCTAAACGGCTTGTTCTCGTATTTAGACGAGAGGCTAACAATACTGCCAGGACTTAGCAGTTGTGATGGGTTAGTGAAAATGGCTCCAACCCTAGCTGATGGTTGTGTGATTTTCAAATGCTGGCAGAGCTGGGGAAGCATGAGTGTGCATGGGGCAGCTGGAGGGAGGTGGAACTGAGGCTCCAAGTTTTTCAGTTCAGGAGCAAAGCAAGAAGCCAAAACACGAGCCCTATTAGCTTAATTGTTCAGTAGAATAAACCTGGTGAATTCAATGAAGACTGCCACATCCCTAATTTGCCCATATTGACAGGCTGCTCCGGGCTGCTTGTGTTGCTGATACTCTGAGCTACAGAAAATGGTGCCAAGGTGTTTCCATAGTCACGTCCCAGTTTTTTGAACCTGACCAACTTCTGCTACATCCCAGACTTCTGCCCTCCACTAAGAACTTCACTGAAGTCCCTGCAACACTGTTTGTGATGCATTTGATTTGGAGGGGACAGAGGCACACAGGTTGCACATATAGTTACGGATCACTCTTGTCAAAGACAATCTCAGATGGGTGAGCAGTACCCCTCTATCGTGATTTTGTTTTTTAAGCATTTAGAAATGAAGGTGATAGGATATGAGACACACTGAGAATAAAAAGGTTACCCTTTTAGATCTAATCTAGAGAGTTAAGTCAAAGGGGCAGCTCTACAAACTGGTGCAAATTAGGCTAGCTCTGTCAGCTTATTCACACCAGGAGGGGATCTAATGCAAAATTGCCTGATGCTTTATTGCAAGACCTTGTTGATCCTTGAAATCCCAGTCTTGTCAGTACTGAGAAACTTCCTGCATATTCAAGCAAGCATATTGAAGGCATTGCCCAACATGCTTTTGTAACCAGGTTGGGGTGCTTGAAGGTGTGCCTGGCATGCAGCTACTCCTCTCATTAATACTATGGTCCCAGCTGAGATGTGGTAATTCACTCTTCAGTTCCGTGCTGGGGAGGAGGGAAGGTAATTTTTTAGGCTGCCTAAATGCAGATTGAAAGCATGTCGTCCGATTTATAGCCGAACAAAGTGGGTATACTGGAGCATTTTGCAACCATTTTCTGCACCTAGAACAGATGCAAAAAACCACATCAGGCAAGAAGCAACAGAAATGCTGTATGCCTCAGTGCTAGAGAGAAATGTCTCTTAATTTAGGCATTTGAAAGCCAAATCCAAGTTAGGACTCCCATTTTAGCTATACATTCAACATGAAAATTTGGACCTGAACTCTCAGCCAGGTACCTTGGATTCTGAATCAGATTGATTTATAATTTTAGAATTATTTAAATTAACCACTGGAATATTCATCAAGCAGATTAATTGGTTGCTGCAACACATCTGAGCAATATAGGCTGAAGTGTATTTGCAGGCAAATCTATGGGGCACCTGACACATGGTATCCACATAGCCAATTCTACAGGACTAAAGGCTTGTGAACTCCATCAGCCAGGAATCTTCAATGTGAAGGAAAATATCATAAAGTGTGGTAAGTCAGTGGCTGATAGTACTGTGATATTTGGAAGTGTTCCCTTCTTGATATCAGTGGGACATCAGTTTGTGAAGATTAGGGAAAACTAGGGAAAAGATTTGCAGGTAAGAGAGAAAAGTAACTGAACTTAAAGTCCAAAGCAGCAAAGAATCCTGTCCTGTCCCTACATATAAAAAAAGAGTAGTTAAAAGGATAATATTTATTGTCCTTTGTAGCGAATTATCAATACCCAGAACATTAAAAACAAGTGTCAGCCAGTATAGTAATTGCAGTTACAGAAATAACAAACAAAACTACACCCTCAGCTATTTATAACTGCAGTGTATTGGACTTTGCTTTGAAAATAGTTTCATTCTGTAAATGATACTATTCTTTACCAAGCAGAGCTGTGTGTCAAACCTGGAGCCCTTGCTCAAGCTTAACATCTGTTCATGGAAAGCAACGTTTACTCATGTGTTTTTATCACTGGATGACGGGAATTTAAGAGCAGTTGTATATATAGTCTTGCTTTGATAAGCATATCATAAATTGAAGGAGAAAAAGTCATAAATAGATATATAAGTTTGTCTGCAACAATGGTTCTTTCTCATAAATGTTGTGACTCCCATTTTCTGGCTATTGAAACAACTGCAGGTATAGGCAATGAGAATAATCTATACCTGTGGTTGAACCAGGAACGGGAACAAAACTCCCAACTGCCAGAGTCTAGCTGTTATTTCTGATGATAAACTTTGCTTGAAAAATAGATCATAATGGTTATGAAACATAGATGAGGGTGGGAAAGTTTCCCCAAATGACAAGTTTCCTCTTTTAATTCTGCTGTCCAGAAGTTAATTGTCTACTTCAAGTTAGTTGTCTGGGCTGGCACCTTAATTATTGCATAGAAGAAAACGTTTCCATGGGGCAGTTCATCCCACCTCTCCTGGACAGCTTAGCATCTAAGGCACACAGAAAAATCGTGCAGGTGATAATAAGCAACTGTTCCTTCTGCCTTTTCAGGCAGAGAAGCCAGTCTAGGTTCCTGGTTACAACTTTGCTGTTTAAACATAGAAATGAGCGTAACTCTTTCCCAAGTGGTTTTGGGAGACTGAGTGAAAGGCAGAAGCCTTGCATGAAATTGGTGGTTCTGACATTTTCTTTTTGCCTTAAAGATGCTTTTATTTCCAAACTGCAATACCGAGATGATGGGTTTGTATCAGATACATGTGCCTCTTAGCTCATCCATCTAGTCCTATGCCCTGATTCTAAGCCTTGTTGAAACTGAGGGGAATCTCGGTGTTAGTGGACACTGGCTTAGTCCCAAAGACTGTTTCAGTCACATCTTCATTTCATTTTTAAGAGAATCAATTGCTTTAAAGCTGATGACACATGTATCTTTATTAGACTGACCCAGTTATCAGTATAGGTTCACTTTGTACCCCCTTGGGTTGCCAAACACAATCCGTTTGACTGATGTCAGGGCCATTTCTTTGCATGATCATTCTTCCAGCAGTCAATACTGAGGTTTTTTAAGGTATCGACCAGACAGCTATTGGATGAGGCAGGGCCACATGACCTACTGACCTAAAATACTGTAGCAAAAGTGGTGAAGATATGAAATCAATAACTTTATTGAAACAAATATCTGAGGCGACACTTTCTGCAGAAGGATTAAATGAAGAGGGTTGTTGTGGAAATGGGTGAAATTCTACACGGCTGATTCATGTAAGAACCCAGTCGGGTTAACAGGAACTCACGCATGAGCGAGAGAAGCAGAGGAGCAACATTTGGTCCAACGTCAGGGCATGCTGGGCTTCACGAGGCTGTGCGGTCCAACCGAGGAACATGCACGGAGATCTAAGGAACCAGGAGATATCTGCTGGAATGACTCTGCAAATGCCAGAGTTCTGACTCCTCTAATGCCCTGCTTCTCCGCTTGTCCTTGAAGGACTCTGTCCCCTGTACCGGGGGGGGCTGCCACTGTATATTCACAGTGGCTGGGAGCTCTGAGGAGCGTTGGCCGCGCTGGGATGACTTTCAGGGCAAAGTGTGGATCATCTGTTTCCACCGCCGACTTCAGGGGGAGTAGTGGGTGCTCAGTGACACACAAGTTGGGGCAGGCCCCAGGGAATTATATGTGTGCAAATATACTTTGTGTGCGCATAGACTGGCCTTCCATTTGAAACTGCACGGCCTCACAAGGATGGAGGAACAATGGTAAACCCATACTATAGTGATTTCGTTAATGTTTCAGATTTCATGGGTATTTAAAACTAACTAGCATAGCCTCATCATCATTACCACGTGCCCAGAGATTATGGTGTTTTCACAATTTTATTTTTCATCCTTAGCTGGTTTTTCCTTAATGCTTGAGTAAAACCCTCAGCCCTTTAGGTGAATCCAAGCATTTCTCAAAGCAGAAAACGTTGTCGTCAGCACCAGTTAATATATAAAATCTTGCCATCATTTACTGTGGAACCACAGGAAAAAGGATTTTGTAAAATAAGTTATTTTACTTTCTCAAAAAATAATATTTTTGTTTGATTGTGAAACAAAGAGGAAAGGAAGAGTGAAGAAAAGCTCAATAAACAGCCATTTTATTACTATTGCTAGAAATAAAATAAGGGTAAGGGAGACTTGGCCACTGTTTTATTGTAGCCGTGAATTCACTTCTTTCATTTAAGTGTCTGTCATATTAGTAGAAAAATACAGACCACTCCAAAGTGTGTACACTGGCAATGAGTATGCCCATTTTTCATTTTAAATAACTTCCAGCTATTTCCTTTCCCGAGTTGGAGGTGGCAGGCTGGTATAGGTAGGTGTGCAAAATGCAAGCAGCATCTTTCTGTGGGCTCTAGGTCAGAATTTGGCACAAGTATCTTGCCGTGGCTTTGCTCAGTTCACATTGTAATACATTCCCAGTTTAATTGAAAGAATTAAAATGAAAAGAACTGGCTTTGAATATATGCGCTTTATTTAATGCTGCCGCATTATGTTAAACTTAGTAACAAACAAAATTATTCCCAAATCAGTTCTTACTATTGAATGTGTGTTTTGTGAACTGAAATGAATTACCTATGAAGTCACTTTGCATCACTGTTTTTGTATGTCAAACATTTCACTCTATACTACAATACTGAAATGATGGCTCATAAGTCATTCCTAATAGATATATGCAAGTTTAACTGGATTAATTAAGGACTGAAGCAACTTTAAAATAGGCTTGTAAAATATTTTGTTTATAATAAATATTATGTTTACACTATAAACAATAATAAACTTTCATATAATACATGTATTTGGGAGATGAGCCTGAAAAAGGCCTTCTAGTGGTAGAAGACATGCAGGAATCAGGATAGAAATGAACTCAATAATGAAATTCCAACAGGAGTTAGATTCCTCCAAAGTATGGTGCATGTTTCCTGCTCACATATAACATCTCTGTAACACTCACCGTTACATTAGTTTGTAATGTCCCTCTACATTTTAAATAATACCAGATGAGACCACCCTTCTTTCTCTCTGTGAAATCAGTTAGGCTGCTTACAGAGAAAAACACTACCGACTGTGAGAAAAAGCAACAGATTATGGCAAAAATGGACTTCGAAGTTATATTACAATGGCAAGCAAGAGTATCGGTACTATTATGGTAGCAACTACACCTATAATGAGGCATCAGGGAGGGAACGTGCACCTACAGCATTTATCTCTTTATGTATACACCTGCCTTCATGAGATACGTTTTACTGTAGCTTCTTCAGAGTTTGAATGTGAGCTACTGTATTTTTTAACATGCTCTGTATCTTTCCATATTCTGTATCTCTGTGTGGAAATATTTCCATGCTGCCCTCCACCACGAGTTCAGGAGTAGCAATGATAATAACGGCCAGCTCCGGGTTTCTCAGTTGGTTCTGCTTATTATATTTCTTTGGATTTATGGATTATATTGCTTTGAATTTACGGAAAAAGCTATGTTCTGGTGTTACAAATACAGGTCTTCTAAAAGATATTCACCAGCTCTCAGCCACAGCTCCCTACTTGAAGAAATGAATCCTCTTTCTTAATTTGAAGTCATGAAAGCAGGATAGAGTTACTAGACCGCCTTCTTTTTAGTCTCCTGCATACGACTTTCTGTGAAAAGTGGCCCCTGAACAAATGTCAGATTTTTAGGGCTTGATTAAAGCCTGCCTCTGAGGATGGCATCTGAGTTCTGCCTTGAAGTAGCAGTTCCTTCCAAGGGTTACCAGCCCTTCATTGGACGAGGAGGAGGGAAAGTCAGCCTTATTTCTAACCCGATTTTTTTTGGCCTCAGTTCCAGCCAGTGACTCAGGTTTTATTTTTCTTCGTTAGACTGAACAGGTCTTTGGCATCTGACAGTTTTCCTTCAACTTTACTTACTAACTGCATCTTACACATGTAAAACTACCTGACTGTCCTTCAGAGAAGTAATCTTTGCCACTTTTCTCCTTCTTCCAAAGTCAGTGAAAGTAAATGGGTCTCATGCCATTTCTTGAGGATAAACAAACCAAGGTATTTTAGTCCAAGGTGGGAGAGAGGATGCCATAGATGAGGACCTTTCCCAGAAAACGGCCTGTTGGTAGCCTCTTCTCATTTACTCATGCCTCTACTGACTGTATCTGAAGCAGTACAGCATGGGGAAAACGTATCTACTGTCAAAGTCATCAGGCATTTTGCATTCAGGGACTCCTGAATGCACAAGCTATTTGCATTCAAAGTGATCTGTTCTTATATCCATGTGGGGGAAATACTTCGTAGCTGTACTTTCATGACATGTTTTATAAAACATTATTGTTTCTGTATACTATCTGGCTATTTTCTATAGTAAGCTGACAACAGACACCCTAAGGCTTTAGTACTGTTATAACAATGGGGATCTGGCATGGCATAGATCTCTCTGATTTGCATGCACACACACACACACACACACACACACTCTCTCACTCTCTTTTTCTTCTTCAAAGTCTTTCTGTGACAATATGATGCTCTTCATGTATGTTTGTAAGCTTTTAGTGTCTTTGAACCCTGATTCGTAGCCCTGCTCTTTGTCTTGCCCCCACTGTAGTTACTGACAGACTTTGGTTCAGAAGTTTGGGCTCAGGCTGCTGGTGGGAAATCCTCACGGGGACTGAACTTTGTAGAAAGGCTATCTGAATTAAATTATTTATAATGAGCATGCATGGCAATTGAAGCCTTGTAATGCTAACCACTGGCTGGGTGTGTGAAATGAATACATTATATTCAAATAAGGGGAAGAAGTCATAATGTTTGTGCAGCATGCACCGTTTGGCAATCCATGGTATTTACATTCTATACCTCTTTCGCTTAAATGTTTATACCTTAACAGATATTTCCTCAAGATTGAGAGACCGCCTGATATAATAGCAGGTAATCTGTACTGAACCCGAGCGTCAACTGATTACCAGGCTTGCTTGAATTACTATATGCTATTACAGTATTTTAGGAACCTGTAATATCCACCATTACTTTCTCTTGTGAGAGTCCTTAGACTGACTTGCCGTTGCCATTTTTCCCTCTTCAGCAAATAAATATCCTAGTGTATCCAATACAATCAGCAGAGTGTAACCAGAGTGTATGAGTTTTTAGCACAGATAATTAAAGCCCAATGTTCTCCACTGTAACAATTACAAGTACTTGAGAAAACAATGACAAGGTCATCCTGCGAATGTGGCCATCAATCAGGGAATTCGCTGCCTTAATAAAACAATAACCCACTTGTTTAGAAACTAACGTACAAAGGAAGCGACAACAAAATTGTTTCCTTGGACATATGTTCCTTTAACCACATAAATGTGGAGCAATAGCACATATAGTATGTTTAGCTAATTAAGACCAATTTCTCCTATCTGCCCCCGGTACCTTGAGTTGTGACTGAATCTTTATGTCGGAATAGAAAAGGCTGCTGTTTTCCTTCTGGAGCAATGTGATCGTACACGTGCTCTACGGGCAGCCCTGACCCAGAGTGGTGCATGCTGAACTTCCCCAGCAGCACCCACAGCAGATAAGATTGCACTCTTGGGCAAATACCGATGCGCCTCAGTTGTCCAGCATCACCCACTACCACGTAGTTGCACACGAATCGGTGCTCGGGTATGGCCTTGGGTTGGAAAGGGAGAATTTTGAGTTTTAGTGGCATAGCCTGGGCCCAGGATCTGCCTTTCCATAGTCTGAATAGACTGTGGCCAGTGGGTCATGCTTGGGTGACACATGACAGGGACTTGGGTCCTGGACTCGTCCTTTTCTTGGCTCAATGCGGACACTTCAGCTGCATTTCCCCTGTCCTTGAAGCTGACTTCCTGGGCTGTCCATAGTGGCTGGGCCTGTGCTTGAAGGATGCTTCACGGAGGGGAAGGGAGGATGCTCAGTCCCTACCCTGCCTTCCTGGGTGTGCCATGATGAAATCTGAATTTCCTCTCCCCTTGGAGTGACCCCACAGGTACAGAGCATGCAAAGCTCCCTTGCAGCTCCCTTGCAGCTCCCTTGCACTCAGTGCATGGTGGACTTCTTCAAAACCTCTGCCTGTGTCCAAGGCAAGGCAGGGGGCTCATCAACAGAGAACCATCTGGACCAGTGCGCATTCTCAACTCCAAACACAAAGTCCACTGGGTTCACTGGCCTCCCTAGCAAGGTGTTCCCCTGCCAGGAACAATAAAGCTGCCTGGCAATAAAAAGCTGTGTCAGACCCCACGAGGAGAGCAGCAACTCATAGCTCTCCTGACCAAATCTAAGAATAGTTGGATACCAGTAGTGTATTATCATACTATTTTATTTCCTGATTTGGACTTTTTGCTTCATTTGTCCATGTGCTGCCCTAATCCTTTGGCTCAAATGGGGGATGCTTGGTCTGTGAATATGTGGGCTGTGTGGCATAGGCAAGTTTTGCCCTTGGTAGGGAGCGGTGTGGATGGCTGCTAGCCCTGAGAGCCAGCCTCAAAGCCAGATTCGGTATCGCCTTTGCTGTGAGAGTCAGACACTCAACTTACACTTGCTTACAAGCCTACTTTTCACTTTGTAGTCTTGACATGACTCCTGTAGACATAACTTTGTTGCTTCTCCCTTGCTCCGTAGCAGCATGGGGATGAGGTCCTGGAGTCTGCAATAGCAGCCTGGCAGGATTGGAGTAGGCACGTTGCATTTGCTCAATAGCTCTTCATGAAATTCATGGAGCAGAGCACGTCCATCCTGGTTATCTGTCCCCCAGCATAGCCACTGCAGAAAGAGGACAAACTGGGAGTGTAGCACGTCCTTTTGCATGCCTGCATCTAGGTGTTATGACACAGGGCAGACACGGAGAGACTGAGAAGTGTCCTTATTTCCTTGTTGTTTACAATTCGGTTTAGTTAATAATCTACAGACTGTGTAGTCATGACGTATTTTAAACAATAAGAATTTAAATTGAAATAGCATATCTTACCTGAGCATCTCAAGTTCTCTACAAAGTTAAGGGCCAGATCCCAAAGGGTCAGAAATCAGAATAGCTATATGCACCATAACATAACTTTACTAGAATAAATTGGCTGAGTATCTGAACAGGCAGCGTGGGTTTCAGTCCTAACACAGACAAAATTTCTACAATGAAGCCATCAGGGTCCCAATTCTTAACTATGTTGAAGCACCTGAGTCTCAAAGGGAGTTGGCCATCCACAAATTAATTAGATGCCTTTAGATTTAGTCTTAAAGAGTTCCTTCTGCTCAAGAACAGCAGAAGGTCCTATGAGTGAAGCTTAAAAAAACCAGCTGAATACCATGATTTTCAGAGGAGAGTAGACTGATCCATAGGCTAACAGGTGTGTTGAAGGGCAAATATAGGGCAGGTGAGGGAGACATCCGTTCTTCTGTTGATGGAGGCTGCCGACTGCCACTGAACTGCTTTTCAGAACAGTATCAACATGAGTTATCTCCCGATACCCGTGTCTTGGCAATGGTGAAATGTACCATCTGTGAACAGAAGTTTTTAATTTGTAAGTTTACTTTTGAAATGATTTTTCATTTTGAAAAGCTGATATTGTCTGATATAAATGAAAACAGAGGGAACTCCAATGAAACGTTTAATTTGAACCAAAGCACTTGTTTCCCTTATGTTTTTTTTTCCCAGTGAGAATTGCAACTCTTCAAGCTTTGCTCCCAGTCTGAATGAAGACAAATGTTGATCTCCCACACTTCATTCCACAACAGCTCTAATTGCAGAGCAGGTCAGCAGGTGAGGCAGGAGTTGAACTCAGTTCCCCAGCAGCACATCCGTTTCAGTAGCATGAGCACCTCCTTTTTTGTACCGTGTAGCTGGAAATGCCATGAAGAAATGCCATGCAGAAGGTGGGACTTCCAATGTGTGTTAATGAGTTAATAATACACAGTTACCACCTCCACTTCCCACCTTTCAGCCTTCATCTCACAGAAATAGAGAATTTTTTCATTGACTTCCTCGCAAAGGGTCAGGCTGAGAGTTTGCTGCTAGAAAAGCTTGTGTACAAATTATATGTTCCACTGTTTGAGTAAAGGCTAAAAAGTGGAAAAAGTGATTGTGAAAGGGAAGTCTGGTTTCTTTTATGTAACCATTGTAGAATTAATTGATGTTTGTAATTTATTTTTATGAATGTAATTATAAACTGATGTCTCAGAGACTGAAAGCTGCTTTTATGTTATATACAACTAACTACAAAGGTAATTTTGCAGGCTTCTATGTTTAATCATTTGCATTTATACTCATTACTGCATAAATATGGCAGAACTGAAGTGCAGAACTGTATTTCTAAGGCAACTATAATTTTTTCAGATACTAATTAAGTCTATTAAAAGTATGGGATCTGCTCATGTTCTCATTCACAGAATAAAGGCATCAAAGCAGAATATTTGGCATGATGGATAGGAAATTTATTTTTGCACAGTTTTATGCCATCCTCGTTTGTAAATATATCTTCTTGAATTCGTCAAGGCCAAATTCTATGCGACTTCCTTGGGGCTGGACATAGGAAAGTTGAAGAGGGGCACAGAGAGCCATGGCTGTAGCGATAGACCATCTATGTAGATGACCTTGGCCTTACAAGCTCTCCTCAGCTCCACAGACACTTTGAGTCCTGTATTTGTTCCAGGGACTCTTACCTCACCATATGCTTCATGGCCGTGTGAGAATACTTTCCCCCATAGAAGCCACAGAAGAGTTCAGAAAGGGTTTTAACTCTCCTTTTGAGGAGCGATACAGCAGCCAAGAGCTGTTGACTTCACAAGGCCAGTCAAAAACACAGGCTTGCAGCACGCAGTGAGAGCAGCTGTAGGTACCAGTGTTATTCCCAGAGGCTCTCCCATCCCTGAAGACCTGGAATGTCATTAATAGCCCACTGTTAGTTTTTGGCGAGCCACTGAACTACTGGCTGCATCTATATTTAGTGGTGGTGTAACTTAAGTCAAAGCCCTGACATTATTAACAGCGGCATGGATGTTTAATTTGATTTAAGAAACACGCTCCAGGCCAGCCTCTCTTCTCAGTTACACCTGGGCAGCTCTGCTAGGATAGATGGATTTGTGTTCTGGTTCTCAGAGCTGAGTTTGGCCCAATATATGTCCAAATGGTGACTTTGCATTCAGCTCCAAGGAAACTCAGATTTTAAAAAAGCACTGTCAACTTTAAGTTAGGGGACAGTAGTGGGCACTGTGGCCTGTGGACTAGAACTGTGCATCCAAAATGTAGTCTTATAGGATCAAAGGATAATCCAGGTTAGAAGGGACCTGAGGAAGTCTCTAGTCCATCCTCCTGCTCAAAGAAAGGTCATGTCTGAGGTCAGGCCAGATTGCTCACAGCTTTATCCAGTCTTGCTTTGAAAACCTACAAGGATGGAGACTGTACAGCCTCCCTGGGTAACTGTTCCCCTGCTTGACTGTCCCTGTCAAAAAGCTCCTGCTTGTTTCCAGTCTGTCTTTTCTCAGCTTGTGCTTATTTTCTCTTGTCCTCCCACCAAGAACCTCTATGAAGCATCCAGCTCCATCATTTTGATGACCTCCTCATAGGTATTAGAAAGCTTATAATTCACACCAATCCCAAAGGACAGCTGGGGATCTCATCTAGGCTCCCTTTTCATGAAAGGTTGGACTTGGACCAGATGATCTTTCAAAGTCTCTTCCAACCTGGTTCTATGACTGATGTCTGCTGCTGTCTGTACCTGCTCTGGGGCACTCTGGTATACAACATATCTCACTACATGTGTGTGTGTGTGGTTGCAGAAATCTAACAGTCTTTAACATGTTAATTTTCTCTTGTAAGCTCTTTCAAGTTAGCATGTGCCCCTCTCCTCTAATTGACTCCTCCATTCTCCAGTGCAGAGTGATTCCTTTCCGAAAGTCCTGTCGAAGGTCAGGCAGGCAGAAGGTCAGGCCATGGAGGTGGAGAGCTGCTTCCAAATGGGACTATGAAACTCCAGAAGGGATATTTCCAGTTTCCCTATATAGACTTCTCCTTTAAGACCTCTTTTAGATATTTTGGGGCTAGTCTAAGTGCCCTAAACACACACAACTCTTGAAGGCTTTGACATGATCTTCCCCAGCTGAAACTGGAGTGAGAACTTGAGGATGAAAGTCTCAGCACAGCAAAGCCTTTAAGATGCTCCAAATTGCTTTGCAGGCTAGGGATAGGCTGAAGTATCCGCTTTAAGCCAAAAAACTGCATTTAAATACTTTACCAGTGTGTGCTCTAAGCCCATGGACTGTGAGTATGCAGGCTGCATTGTCATGTGGGTTTTTTTTCCCACGTTATCCCAAGTAAAAAAAGAAAAAAGTTACTGCTTTTTAAACTTAGACCATTGTTGTTAGAATTAGACCACGTTGTAGGAGGTTTGTTGTTATAAAAGTGTCAACTCTATACACAGATAAGAGCATCAATCTGTTAATGACTTTTCCTCTGACAAATATAACAAATATTTCCTGCTATCTTGGAAATTAGTGATCTTCTTTAGCCTGAGATTCAGTTATGCAGACCTCTCTGTCATAATCCTGCCTGTATTTCCAAAGCGTATGTTTTTCCCTGTCACAGAAGAAAACTGTAGCAACAGAGAGAGAAACAGCTTTCCACAATTCACAGTTAAAAAAAAAAAAAAGAAAAAAACCCCTACTGCTATTATTGTGACAGAACAGATGTTATATAGAAAGGATTGCTTACAGATACATTGTAAGTTAATCACATCCTTTCTAAAGTATATTGAAAAATTCTCGTTAATGTCTGAAATGAAATACTTATGAATACAGGAAATTACTTATAACATTTTTTTTGCAGCCTCTCACTCTCAACATACACTCTTTTTCGCACACACATATACACACACATAACTATTGTTAATTAAGACTGTCTCCATTATGGGGCTAATTAACAATTAGCATAAACATAATTAGCTAACGTTGACATTTAACTCATTACATTGTTTAAATAATTTTCAGAAATTGCCCTTAGTGGCATTCTGTCATACTGAAATAATGGCAGCACTTTGTCATGTAAATTAAATGACATTTGTGTTGTTTCCTCTCTATCTCTTGCATGGAAGATTTTTTTTTTATTTGAGCTACATTCAGTTCAGAATCCAAGGTGATTCCTAAAACTTGAGCTACAACACATGCTCCTTGGATACACCCTATAAGTAGCCTGAACTTTTGGGAATCTGCATCCTTTTACTTCCAGAAGCCCACTGGCTATCTCTGTGCAGATTCCTTGTTCCCTGAGTGCTCCCCACAGACTTGATAATGGGTAATGATTGGTAGGTGATCGGTTCGATCGCAGAGTATGGAGAGGGATAGCCTTGCAACCTGCTGCGACTGGAGTCAGGACTTGCTTTCTGCTCTTATGTATTTGTGCTCGCAGCCCAGAAAGCCAGCCGTATCCTGGGCTGCATCAAAAGAAGCGTGGCCAGCAGGTTGAGGGAGGTGGTTCTGCCCCTCTACTCCACTCTGGTGAGACCCCACCTGCAGTACTGCGTCCAGATCTGGAGCCCTCAGCGCAGGAAAGACATGGAGCTGTTGGAGCAGGTCCAGAGGAGGGCCACGAAAATGATCACATGGATGGAACACCTCTCCTACAAGGACAGGCTGAGAGAGTTGGGGTTGTTCAGCCTGGAGAAGAGAAGGCTCCAGGGAGACCTTATTGGCCTTCCAGTACTTAAAGGGGGCTTATAAGAAAGACGGGGAGAGACTTTTTAGCAGGGCCTGTTGCAATAGGACAAGGGGTAATGGTTTTAAACTAAAGGAAGGTAGACTCAGACTAGATATAAAGAAGAAATTCTTTACAATGAGGGTGATGAGGCACTGGCACAGGTTGCCCAGAGAGGTGGTAGATGCCCCATCCCTGGAAACATTCAAGGTCAGGCTGGATGGGGCTCTGAGCAACCTGAGCTAGTTGAAGATGTCCCTGCCCATTGCAGGGGGTTGGACTAGATGACCTTTAAAGGTCCCTTCTAACCCAAACTATTTGATGTTTCTATGATCCGTGGGCAAGTCGCTCCACGTGGCCTGCAACTCAGCTCCCTGTCTGTGGGACAGCACCTAGTCCCCTGGCCAGAGGAGTGGCATGAGGGTATAAGCCCTTAATGGCACTCAAGTATTGCAACAAAGAGGATTATACCCATATATATGTCCATTCTCCAGAGGAGTGAAAAAACCTGTTCTACTTGCAATCCAGTGTACGTAATTTTTAAGCGTAGTATTTCCAACAAAATATCCTCTTCTGTGGGTCACAAGATTTTCAGTGTCCCGTGAGCTGACTGGGACAGTATTTGCATGGAGTTGGACTAATACATTGAGGAGAGAGGCAGATTGACATGAAATGTGTTAAAACTTCAATGATTATTCACACTGTGCTGTGTTGTGCCATGATAGTTGAAGGGGGAATGACATTTGCTGGGATTTAACGGTTTTGAGGGTGCAATTTGGACCACCAAGAGGCTTAGCACTAAAGGCTTGATGCAGAATTCTTGGGTTTTAGGTACTTGCAACAAGATATTTTATTCCACAACCCAGCCTGCCTGCAGCACTTGGTACTCATGGTGGAGGGGAAGGGGAACAATGTAAAGCTCTGAATCTTTACAGCTCTTCTCTATGATGGATTCATATGTACTTGTATAGAGGTATTTATACACTATTCTGCATTCCTTAAGCTCCTGCTAGATCTCTTTAGTGCAAATGACTGAGGGGGCTGTTCTGTTTTGTGGTATTCTAGGTTAATGGAAAAGCGGAGGAGAAAAAGGAAGACCAAGAAAC